>NW_026600531.1:115000-208463 GCF_029448725.1 Salvelinus fontinalis
GATCAGCCACTGTAAATACTCCAACCAAACACTTCCTGTAGTTTTTGATCAGTCACTGTAATGACTGATACCAAACACTTCCTGTAGTTGTTGATCAGCCACTGTAATGACTCCAACCAAACACTTCCTGTAGTTTTTGATCAGTCACTGTAATGACTGCTACCAAACACTTCCTGTAGTTGTTGATCAGTCACTGTAATGACTCCAACCAAACGCTTCCTGTAGTTGTTGATCAGTCACTGTAATGACTGCTACCAAACACTTCCTGTAGTTGTTGATCAGTCACTGTAATGACTCCAACCAAACACTTCCTGTAGTTGTTGATCAGTAACTGTAATGACTCCAACCAAACACTTCCTGTAGATGTTGATCAGTGACTGTAATGACTCCAACCAAACACTTCCTGTAGTTGTTGATCAGTCCACCTTTAGCTGTAATGACTCCAACCAAACACTTCCTGTAGTTGTTGATCAGTCCACCTTTAGCTGTAATGACTCCAACCAAACACATCCTGTAGTTGTTGATCAGTCCACCTTTAGCTGCAATGACTCCAACCAAACACTTCCTGTAGTTGTTGATCAGTCCACCTTTAGCTGGAATGACTCCAACCAAACACTTCCTGTAGTTGTTGATCAGTCCACCTTTAGCTGTAATGACTCCAACCAAACACTTCCTGTAGTTGTTGATCAGTCCACCTTTAGCTGTAATGACTCCAACCAAACACTTCCTGTAGTTGTTGATCAGTCCACCTTTAGCTGCAATGACTCCAACCAAACACTTCCTGTAGTTGTTGATCAGTCCACCTTTAGCTGTAATGACTCCAACCAAACACTTCCTGTAGTTGTTGATCAGTCCACCTTTAGCTGTAATGACTCCAACCAAACACTTCCTGTAGTTGTTGATCAGTCCACCTTTAGCTGTAATGACTCCAACCAAACACTTCCTGTAGTTGTTGATCAGTCCACCTTTAGCTGTAATGACTGATACCAAACACTTCCTGTAGTTGTTGATCAGTCCACCTTTAGCTGTAATGACTCCAACCAAACACTTCCTGTAGTTGTTGATCAGTCCACCTTTAGCTGTAATGACTGATACCAAACACTTCCTGTAGTTGTTGATCAGTCCACCTTTAGCTGTAATGACTCCAACCAAACACTTCCTGTAGTTGTTGATCAGTCCACCTTTAGCTGTAATGACTCCAACCAAACACTTCCTGTAGTTGTTGATCAGTCCACCTTTAGCTGTAATGACTCCAACCAAACACTTCCTGTAGTTGTTGATCAGTCCACCTTTAGCTGGAATGACTCCAACCAAACACTTCCTGTAGTTGTTGATCAGTCCACCTTTAGCTGTAATGACTCCAACCAAACACTTCCTGTAGTTGTTGATCAGTCCACCTTTAGCTGGAATGACTCCAACCAAACACTTCCTGTAGTTGTTGATCAGTCCACCTTTAGCTGCAATGACTCCAACCAAACACTTCCTGTAGTTGTTGATCAGTCCACCTTTAGCTGGAATGACTCCAACCAAACACTTCCTGTAGTTTTTGATCAGTCACTGTAATGACTGATACAAAACACTTCCTGTAGTTGTTGATCAGCCACTGTAATGACTCCAACCAAACACTTCCTGTAGTTTTTGATCAGTCACTGTAATGACTGCTACCAAACACTTCCTGTAGTTGTTGATCAGTCACTGTAATGACTCCAACCAAACGCTTCCTGTAGTTGTTGATCAGTCACTGTAATGACTGCTACCAAACACTTCCTGTAGTTGTTGATCAGTCACTGTAATGACTCCAACCAAACACTTCCTGTAGTTGTTGATCAGTCACTGTAATGACTCCAACCAAACACTTCCTGTAGTTGTTGATCAGTCACTGTAATGACTGCTACCAAACACTTCCTGTAGTTGTTGATCAGTCACTGTAATGACTCCAACCAAACACTTCCTGTAGTTGTTGATCAGTCCACCTTTAGCTGTAATGACTGATACCAAACACTTCCTGTAGTTGTTGATCAGTCCACCTTTTGCTGGAATGACTCCAACCAAACACTTCCTGTAGTTGTTGATCAGTCCACCTTTAGCTGTAATGACTCCAACCAAACACTTCCTGTAGTTGTTGATCAGTCCACCTTTAGCTGTAATGACTCCAACCAAACACTTCCTGTAGTTGATGATCAGTCCACCTTTAGCTGCAATGACTCCAACCAAACACTTCCTGTAGTTGTTGATCAGTCCACCTTTAGCTGGAATGACTCCAACCAAACACTTCCTGTAGTTGTTGATCAGCCACTGTAAATACTCCAACCAAACACTTCCTGTAGTTTTTGATCAGTCACTGTAATGACTGATACCAAACACTTCCTGTAGTTGTTGATCAGCCACTGTAATGACTCCAACCAAACACTTCCTGTAGTTTTTGATCAGTCACTGTAATGACTGCTACCAAACACTTCCTGTAGTTGTTGATCAGTCACTGTAATGACTCCAACCAAACGCTTCCTGTAGTTGTTGATCAGTCACTGTAATGACTGCTACCAAACACTTCCTGTAGTTGTTGATCAGTCACTGTAATGACTCCAACCAAACACTTCCTGTAGTTGTTGATCAGTAACTGTAATGACTCCAACCAAACACTTCATGTAGTTGTTGATCAGTCACTGTAATGACTCCAACCAAACACTTCCTGTAGTTGTTGATCAGTCCACCTTTAGCTGTAATGACTCCAACCAAACACTTCCTGTAGTTGTTGATCAGTCCACCTTTAGCTGTAATGACTCCAACCAAACACATCCTGTAGTTGTTGATCAGTCCACCTTTAGCTGCAATGACTCCAACCAAACACTTCCTGTAGTTGTTGATCAGTCCACCTTTAGCTGGAATGACTCCAACCAAACACTTCCTGTAGTTGTTGATCAGTCACTGTAATGACTCCAACCAAACACTTCCTGTAGTTGTTGATCAGTCACTGTAATGACTCCAACCAAACACTTCCTGTAGTTGTTGATCAGTCACTGTAATGACTCCAACCAAACACTTCCTGTAGTTGTTGATCAGTCCACCTTTAGCTGTAATGACTCCAACCAAACACTTCCTGTAGTTGTTGATCAGTCCACTGTAATGACTCCAACCAAACACTTCCTGTAGTTGTTGATCAGTCAACTGTAATGACTCTAACCAAACACTTCCTGTAGTTGTTGATCAGTCACTGTAATGACTCCAACCAAACACTTCCTGTAGTTGTTGATCAGTCCACTGTAATGACTACAACCAAACACTTCCTGTAGTTGTTGATCAGTCCACCTTTAGCTGTAATGACTCCAACCAAACACTTCCTGTGGTTGTTGATCAGTCCACTGTAATGACTCCAACCAAACACTTCCTGTAGTTGTTGATCAGTCCACTGTAATGACTCCAACCAAACACTTCCTGTAGTTGTTGATCAGTCACTGTAATGACTCCAACCAAACACTTCCTGTAGTTGTTGATCAGTCCACTGCAATGACTCCAACTAAACACTTCCTGTAGTTGTTGATCAGTCCATTGTAATGACTCCAACCAAACACTTCCTGTAGTTGTTGATCAGTCCACCTTTAGCTGTAATGACTCCAACCAAACACTTCCTGTGGTTGTTGATCAGTCCACTGTAATGACTCCAACCAAACACTTCCTGTAGTTGTTGATCAGTCCACTGTAATGACTCCAACCAAACACTTCCTGTAGTTGTTGATCAGTCACTGTAATGACTCCAACCAAACACTTCCTGTAGTTGTTGATCAGTCCACTGCAATGACTCCAACTAAACACTTCCTGTAGTTGTTGATCAGTCCATTGTAATGACTCCAACCAAACACTTCCTGTAGTTGTTGATCAGTCACTGTAATGACTCCAACCAAACACTTCCTGTAGTTGTTGATCAGTCACTGTAATGACTCCAACCAAACACTTCCTGTAGTTGTTGATCAGTCCACTGTAATGACTGCAACCAAACACTTCCTGTAGTTGTTGATCAGTCCACTGTAATGACTGCAACCAAACACTTCCTGTAGTTGTTGATCAGTCACTGTAATGACTCCAACCAAACACTTCCTGTAGTTGTTGATCAGTCCACTGTAATGACTCCAACCAAACACTTCCTGTAGTTGTTGATCAGCCACTGTAATGACTCCAACCAAACACTTCCTGTAGTTGTTGATCAGTCCACTGTAATGACTCCAACCAAACACTTCCTGTAGTTGTTGATCAGCCACTGTAATGACTCCAACCAAACACTTCCTGTAGTTGTTGATCAGCCACTGTAATGACTCCAACCAAACACTTCCTGTAGTTGTTGATCAGCCACTGTAATGACTCCAACCAAACACTTCCTGTAGTTGTTGATCAGTCACTGTAATGACTCCAACCAAACACTTCCTGTAGTTGTTGATCAGTCACTGTAATGACTCCAACCAAACACTTCCTGTAGTTGTTGATCAGTCCACTGTAATGACTCCAACCAAACACTTCCTGTAGTTGTTGATCAGTCACTGTAATGACTCCAACCAAACACTTCCTGTAGTTGTTGATCAGTCCACTGTAATGACTCCAACCAAACACTTCCTGTAGTTGTTGATCAGCCACTGTAATGACTCCAACCAAACACTTCCTGTAGTTGTTGATCAGTCCACTGTAATGACTCCAACCAAACACTTCCTGTAGTTGTTGATCAGCCACTGTAATGACTCCAACCAAACACTTCCTGTAGTTGTTGATCAGTCCACCTTTAGCTGTAATGACTCCAACCAAACACTTCCTGTAGTTGTTGATCAGTCCACCTTTAGCTGTAATGACTCCAACCAAACACTTCCTGTAGTTGTTGATCAGTCCACCTTTAGCTGCAGTGACTCCAACCAAACACTTCCTGTAGTTGTTGATCAGTCCACCTTTAGCTGTAATGACTCCAACCAAACACTTCCTGTAGTTGTTGATCAGTCCACCTTTAGCTGCAGTGACTCCAACCAAACACTTCCTGTAGTTGTTGATCAGTCACTGTGGAGGAGCCAACTCTTCAGAACTGCTGGAACTCTGAAACATTTATGGCTTTTCAAGCATGAACTGCTCGTTTCAAGTCCTGCTACAACATCTCTATTGGGATTAGGCCTGGACTTTGTTTAGGCCATTCCAAAACATCAAATTTCTTGCTTTTTAACCATTTCCATGTAGACTTGTTTGTGTGATTTGGATCATTGTCTTGCTGCATGACCCAGCTGCACTTCAGCTTCAGCTCACAGACGGATGGCCTGACATTCTCCTGTAGAATTCACTGATATAGTTATAGTTTTAACTCATCTGTCCGTAGGACATTCTTCCGTAGGATCATTCAGGTGCTTCCAGGTGATTTTTGGCAATCTTGAGTCAGTTTATGTCTGGAGACAACCAAACACTGCATTCCACAGTAAGAACTTCATACCAACGGTCAAGCATGGTGGTGGTAGTGTGATGGTTTGGGGTTACTTTGCTGCCTCAGGACCTGGACAACTTGCCTTAACAGAAAGAACTATGAATTCTGCTCTGTATCAGAGAATTCTACAGGAGAATGTCAGGCCATCCGTCTGTGAGCTGAAGCTGAAATGTAGCTGGGTTATTCAACAAGACAACGATCCAAATCACACAAACAAGTTGAAATGAAAATGGTTAAAAAGCAACAAATGTTAAAGTTTTGGAATGGCCAAGTCAAAGTCCAGACCTAATCCCAATCAGCTGAAGGTAGCACAACCAGTATATTGAGTGTAAGGGGGCAATTACTTTTTCACACAGGGGCATTGGATCATTAGTCACATACAGAGGATAGTGTGTACGGCCCAGTACATCACTGGGGCCAAGCTTCCTGCCATCCAGGACCTGTATACCAGGCGGAGACAGAGGAAGGCCCTAAAAATTGTCAAAGACCCAGCCACCCTAGTCATTGACTGTTCTCTCTGCTACCGCACGGCAAGCAGTACCGGAGCACCAAGTCTAGGTCCAAGAGGCTTCTAAACAGCTTCTACCCCCAAGCCACAAGACTCCTGAACATCTAATGATATGATTAGAATGATGCTACACAGACTTTTTGCATTTCCTCCCAGCCATTTACGCCGCTGCTACTCTCTGTTATTACGTATGCAAAGTCACTTTAATAACTCCACCTACATGTACATATTAACTCAATTACCTTGACTAACCAGTGCCCCGCACATTGACTCTGTACAGGTACCCCCTGTATATAGCCTCCACATTGACTCTGTACAGGTACCCCCTGTATATAGACTTCACAATGACTCTGTATTGGTACCTCCTGTATATAGCCTCCACATTGACTCTGTACTGGTACCCCCTGTATATAGCCTCCACATTGACTTTGTATAGGTACCCCCTGTATATAGCCTCCACATTGACTCTGTACCGTAATACCCTGTATAGAGCCTCCACATTGACTCTGTACCGTAATACCCTGTATATAGTCTCCACATTGACTCTGTACCGTAATACCCTGTATATAGCCTCCACATTGACACTGTACCGTAACACCCTGTATATAGCCTCCACATTGACTCTGTACCGTAACACCCTGTATATAGCCTCCACATTGACCTTGTACTGGTACCCCCTGTATATAGCCTCCACATTGACTCTGTACCGGTAACCCCTGTATATAGCCTCCACATTGACTCTGTACCGTAACACCCTGTATATAGCCTCCACATTGACTCTGTACCGGTACCCCCTGAATATAGCCTCCACATTGACTCTGTACCGGTACCCCCTGTATATAGCCTCCCCATTGACTCTGTACCGGTACCCCCTGTATATAGCCTCCACATTGACACTGTACCGTAACACCCTGTATATAGCCTCCACATTGACTCTGTACCGGTACCCCCTGTATATAGCCTCCACATTGACACTGTACCGTAACACCCTGTATATAGCCTCCACATTGACTCTGTGCCGTAACACCCTGTATATAGCCTCCACATTGACCTTGTACTGGTACCCCCTGTATATAGCCTCCACATTGACTCTGTACCGGTACCCCCAGTATATAGCCTCCACATTGACACTGTACCGTAACACCCTGTATATAGCCTCCACATTGACTCTGTACCGTAACACCCTGTATATAGCCTCCACATTGACTCTGTACTGGTACCTCCTGTATATAGCCTCCACATTGACTCTGTACCGGTACCCCCTGTATATAGTCTCCACATTGACTCTGTACCGGTACCCCCTGTATATAGCCTCCACATTGACTCTGTACCGGTACCCCCTGTATATAGCCTCCACGTTGACTCTGTACCGGTACCCCCTGTATATAGCCTCCACATTGACTCTGTACCATAATACCCTGTATATAGCCTCCACATTGACGCTGTACCGTAATAGCCTGTATATAGCCTCCACATTGACTCTGTACCGGTACCCCCTGTATATAGCCTCCACATTGACTCTGTACCGGTACCCCTTGTATATAGCCTCCACATTGACTCTGTACCATAATACCCTGTATATAGCCTCCACATTGACGCTGTACCGTAATAGCCTGTATATAGCCTCCACATTGACTCTGTACCGGTACCCCCTGTATATAGCCTCCACATTGACTCTGTACCGGTACCCCCTGTATATAGCCTCCACATTGACTCTGTACCGGTACCCCCTGTATATAGCCTCCACATTGACTCTGTACAGGTACCCCCCTGTATATAGCCTCCACATTGACACTGTACAGGTACCCCCTGTATATAGCCTCCACATTGACTCTGTACCGGTACCCCCTGTATATAGCCTCCACATTGACTCTGTACCGTAATACCCTGTATATAGCCTCCACATTGACTCTGTACCGGTACCCCCTGTATATAGTCTCCACATTGACTCTGTACCGGTACCCCCTGTATATAGCCTCCACCTTGACTCTGTACAGGTACCCCCTGTATATTTGATTTGACACAATTTGATTTGATTTGATGTTACATACTTCGTATTGTTTCAATTGTTCCCTTTATCTAATATCAGGTTTTGGTTGAAAACATTCAGCATCAAAAATATGCAAAAAATAGAGAAAATTACAAAGAGGGCAAATACTTTTTGTACTTTTTGTGTTGTGTGTGTGTTTTACCGTTATGATCAATGCAGGGTCGGTATGTGTGTGTTTTACCTTTATGATCAGTGCAGGGTCAGTATGTGTGTGTTACCTTTATGATCAGTGCAGGGTCGGTATATGTGTGTGTTTTACCTTTATGATCAATGCAGGGTCGGTATGTGTGTTTTACCTTTATGATCAATGCAGGGTCGGTATGTGTGTTTTACCTTTATGATCAATGCAGGGTCGGTATGTGTGTGTTACCTTTATGATCAGTGCAGGGTCGGTATGTGTGTTTTACCGTTATGATCAGTGCAGGGTCGGTATGTGTGTTTTACCTTTATGATCAATGCAGGGTCGGTATGTGTGTGTTACCTTTATGATCAATGCAGGGTCGGTATGTGTGTTTTACCGTTATGATCAATGCAGGGTCGGTATGTGTGTGTTTTACCTTTATGATCAGTGCAGGGTCAGTATGTGTGTGTTACCTTTATGATCAGTGCAGGGTCGGTATATGTGTGTGTTTTACCTTTATGATCAATGCAGGGTCGGTATGTGTGTTTTACCTTTATGATCAATGCAGGGTCGGTATGTGTGTGTTACCTTTATGATCAGTGCAGGGTCGGTATATGTGTGTGTTTTACCTTTATGATCAATGCAGGGTCGGTATGTGTGTTTTACCTTTATGATCAATGCAGGGTCGGTATGTGTGTTTTACCTTTATGATCAGTGCAGGGTCGGTATGTGTGTGTTACCTTTATGATCAGTGCAGGGTCGGTATGTGTGTTTTACCGTTATGATCAGTGCAGGGTCGGTATGTGTGTGTGTTTTACCGTTATGATCAATGCATGTTCGGTATGTGTGTTTTACCTTTATGATCAATGCAGGGTCAGTATGTGTGTTTTACCTTTATGATCAGTGCAGGGTCGGTATGTGTGTTTTACCGTTATGATCAATGCAGGGTCGGTATATGTGTGTGTTACCTTTATGATCAGTGCAGGGTCGGTATGTGTGTTTTACCTTTATGATCAATGCAGGGTCGGTATGTGTGTGTGTTTTACCTTTATGATCAGTGCAGGGTCGGTATATGTGTGTGTTACCTTTATGATCAGTGCAGGGTCGGTATGTGTGTTTTACCTTTATGATCAATGCAGGGTCGGTATGTGTGTTTTACCTTTATGATCAGTGCAGGGTCAGTATGTGTTTTTTACCTTTATGATCAATGCAGGGTCGGTATATGTGTGTGTTACCTTTATGATCAGTGCAGGGTCGGTATGTGTGTTTTACCTTTATGATCAATGCAGGGTCGGTATGTGTGTTTTACCTTTATGATCAGTGCAGGGTCAGTATGTGTGTTTTACCTTTATGATCAGTGCAGGGTCGGTATGTGTGTGTGTTTTACCTTTATGATCAGTGCAGGGTCGGTATGTGTGTTTTACCTTTATGATCAGTGCAGGGTCAGTATGTGTGTGTGTTTTACCTTTATGATCAGTGCAGGGTCGGTGTGTGTGTGTTACCTTTATGATCAATGCAGGGTCGGTATGTATGTGTTACCTTTATGATCAGTGCAGGGTCGGTATGTATGTGTTACCTTTATGATCAATGCAGGGTCGGTATGTGTGTTTTACATTTATGATCAGTGCAGGGTCGGTATGTATGTGTTACCTTTATGATCAATGCAGGGTCGGTATGTGTGTGTTACCTTTATGATCAATGCAGGGTCGGTATGTGTGTGTTACCTTTATGATCAGTGCAGGGTCGGTATGTGTGTGTTACCTTTATGATCAATGCAGGGTCGGTATGTGTGTGTTACCTTTATGATCAATGCAGGGTCGGTATGTGTGTGTGTGTTTTACCGTTATGATCAATGCAGGGTCGGTATGTGTGTGTTTTACCTTTATGATCAGTGCAGGGTCGGTATGTGTGTGTGTTTTACCTTTATGATCAATGCAGGGTCGGTATGTGTGTTTTACCTTTATGATCAATGCAGGGTCGGTATGTGTGTGTTACCTTTATGATCAGTGCAGGGTCGGTATATGTGTGTGTTTTACCTTTATGATCAATGCAGGGTCGGTATGTGTGTTTTACCTTTATGATCAATGCAGGGTCGGTATGTGTGTTTTACCTTTATGATCAGTGCAGGGTCGGTATGTGTGTTTTACCGTTATGATCAATGCAGGGTCGGTATATGTGTGTGTTACCTTTATGATCAGTGCAGGGTCGGTATGTGTGTTTTACCTTTATGATCAATGCAGGGTCGGTATGTGTGTGTGTTTTACCTTTATGATCAGTGCAGGGTCGGTATATGTGTGTGTTACCTTTATGATCAGTGCAGGGTCGGTATGTGTGTTTTACCTTTATGATCAATGCAGGGTCGGTATGTGTGTTTTACCTTTATGATCAGTGCAGGGTCAGTATGTGTGTTTTACCTTTATGATCAATGCAGGGTCGGTATATGTGTGTGTTACCTTTATGATCAGTGCAGGGTCGGTATGTGTGTTTTACCTTTATGATCAATGCAGGGTCGGTATGTGTGTTTTACCTTTATGATCAGTGCAGGGTCAGTATGTGTGTTTTACCTTTATGATCAGTGCAGGGTCGGTATGTGTGTGTGTTTTACCTTTATGATCAGTGCAGGGTCGGTATGTGTGTTTTACCTTTATGATCAGTGCAGGGTCAGTATGTGTGTTTTACCTTTATGATCAGTGCAGGGTCGGTGTGTGTGTGTTACCTTTATGATCAATGCAGGGTCGGTATGTATGTGTTACCTTTATGATCAGTGCAGGGTCGGTATGTATGTGTTACCTTTATGATCAATGCAGGGTCGGTATGTGTGTTTTACATTTATGATCAGTGCAGGGTCGGTATGTATGTGTTACCTTTATGATCAATGCAGGGTCGGTATGTGTGTGTTACCTCTATGATCAATGCAGGGTCGGTATGTGTGTGTTACCTTTATGATCAGTGCAGGGTCGGTATGTGTGTGTTACCTTTATGATCAATGCAGGGTCGGTATTTGTGTGTTACCTTTATGATCAATGCAGGGTCGGTATGTGTGTGTGTGTTTTACCGTTATGATCAATGCAGGGTCGGTATGTGTGTGTTTTACCTTTATGATCAGTGCAGGGTCGGTATGTGTGTGTGTTTTACCTTTATGATCAATGCAGGGTCGGTATATGTGTGTGTGTTACCTTTATGATTAATGCAGGGTCGGTATGTGTGTTTTACCTTTATGATCAATGCAGGGTCGGTATGTGTGTTTTACCTTTATGATCAATGCAGGGTCGGTATGTGTGTGTTTTACCTTTATGATCAGTGCAGGGTCGGTATGTGTGTGTTTTACCTTTATGATCAGTGCAGGGTCGGTATGTGTGTGTGTTTTACCTTTATGATCAATGCAGGGTCAGTATGTGTGTGTTTTACCTTTATGATCAGTGCAGGGGCGAGCAGTGCAGTTGATACGTTGGCGATCCAGACACATACAAATCAGACACGTGTTCTCCTCTGGCACCCAGCTCTGTAGATACTACACAAAAACACACACGTTTTACTATCCTTGTGGGGACCAATTTATTCCCATTCAAAATCCTATTTTTCCTAACCCCTAACGCTAACCCCTAACGCTAACCCCTAACGCTAACCCCTAACGCTAACCCCTAAACCTAACCCCTAACGCTAACCCCTAACGCAGGGGTTCCCAAAATGTTTTGCCACGTGACCCCATTTTGACATCTGAAAATCCTTACGACCCCAACCATGTGAAAAAACAATGTAATTAACAGCCAATGTTGACTTTTTCATTTGGGGCTATGGCAGTCAATTTTCTGATTGTCTCTTATCTCACTACCAACAACAAGATGGGTGTGCTTGATGCATGTCGCATCGGAGCTTCTCAAAGTCTGTGGGCGTGGTCGACAGTGAGCATCTCATCTCTGCTGTCACATCCAACCTGGATCGATGTTTGGTTTTAATGCAGACGAGAGCACTGAATCCAGCTCCACACAGATATGAGCTGGCAACGTGTACCATGAGTTTCGCTTTTCATGCTCGACCTGCAAAATGTCCCTACCTATCTAAATTGTCCTTGTTTTACTATCCTTGTGAGAACTCTGGTCCTAAAAAGGATAGTAAAACCAAAAACACACACACATGTAGTATAAATTCCTTTCATGTGTTTGAAAGAACATGAGCAGAGAATCAGAGAGACAGAGGGATGAGAAATGTGAAGGGTTAGGTTTAGGGTTAGGGTTAGGTCACATGAATCCAAGATGGCGTAGCAGTGCAGACGTTGTTTGTCGTTCTCCTGTGTAAAATCTGATTTTTTTTCGTCTTTTTTGTATATATTTCAATATATTTTCAATCTCTTTTTCCATTTTTAAATGAAATACACCTTCCGGAAACCCGCCTCACCCAATGTGATACGGATCTGCTATTTTTAGACCTTACAACCAGAACCTCCATCAGCAGCTAGCCATCAGAAGCTAACCAGCTAATTAGCTACTAGCTACTTAGTCATTGTTAGCCACAGCTAGCGGCCTTTACCTTTAGCACAGACACCAGGCGCTTTTATGTATAATTGATAATGGATAATACTTGCCAGTCTGCACAGCACGTTATGAACCCTGAGCATACTGGACTCCACTACAACACCTGATTCCTGCCGTAAGCCCTGGACCATTACTCCTGATCATCGCAGCTAGTTAGCTGCTACCAAGTAGCCCAGCCCCGAAGCTAGCCTTGAGCCAGGCCCATCTCCCGGCCGACTCAGTGGACCCTATGATCACTCAGCTACGCAGCTGATGCTTCCCGGACTTTTCACTAACACGACTAGAATCCACTACATCACCGGATTCTTGCCGTAAGCTCTGTAACTTTGCATCGGATCATCGCTGCTAGCTAGCTGCTACCGAGTGGCTATAGTGGCTAATGCCCTTGTCCTGAATCTAGCACCAGTTAGCCTCGAGCCAGTCGCATCTCCCGGCTAGAAAACAAAATTACTCCAGCTACAATACCTCTTTTGCCAACTGGCCTGGGCCCTTTGTAGGCACGGATCCCCGCCGTTCCATCACGACTGGTCTGCCGACGTAATTCCATCTGTTGCGCCCTAAAGCGGCCTTTGCCAGACGTCGATGAAGATGCTTTACTAGCCCTGGCCTGCTAACGTTTTTGAACGCCGTGTCTCCTGCTTGGTAATGATTACCTAGCGGCTTCCCTGTTTCATCTATTGCTGTTCACTGGACCCGATGATCACTTGGCTACATAGCTGATGCCTGCTGGAGTGTTCATTATTCACGGTACTCCATTTTGTTTATTTTGTTTATCTGTCGGCCCCAGCCTCGAACTCAGACCCTGTGTGTAGTTAACTGACCCTCTCTGCCCATTCATCGCCATTTTACCTGTTGTTGTTCTCTTAGCTGATTAGCTGTTGTTGTCTTACCCATTGTTGTCTTAGCTAATCAAACCTGTGATTGCTTCATGCCTCGCTTTATCTCTCTCTCTAATATCAATATGCCTTGTATACTGTTGTTATCATTGTTTTATTTTACTTCAGAGCCCTTAGTCCCACTCAACATGCCTCAGATACCTCTTTTGCCCCACCTCTCACACATGTGGTGACCTCACCCAGCATAACTATTGTGTCCAGAGATGCAACCTCTCTTATCGTCACTCAATGCCTAGGTTTTACCTCCACTGTACCCGTACCCTACCTTACCCCTATCTGTACATTATGCCTTGAATCTATCCTACCACACCCAGAAATCTGCTCCTTTTATACTCTGTCCCCAACGCACTAGACAACCAGTTTTGATAGCCTTCAGCCGTGCCCTCATCCTGCTCCTCCTCTGTTCCTCAGGTGATGTAGAGGTTAACCCAGGCCCTGTGTGTCCCCATGCGCTCTCATTTGTTGACTTCTGTAACCGTAAAAGCCTTGGTTTCATGCATGTTAACATCAGAAGACTCCTCCCTAACTTTGTTTTACTCACTGCTTTAGCACACTCCGCCAACCCTGATGTCCTTGCCGTGTCTGAATCCTAGCTTAGGAAGGCCACCAATAATTCTGAGATTTCCATCCCCAACTACAACATTTTCCGTCAAGATAGAACTGCCAAAGGGGGAGGAGTTCTGTCATACTTTCCAGGTCTATGCCCAAACAGCTCGAAATTCTAATTTAAAAAATGTATCTCTCCAGAAATGAGTCTCTCACTGTTGCCTCTTGTTACAGACCCCACACACATTTGTGAATTGATTGCCCCCCATCTATCTTCAGAGTTCATTCTGTTAGGTGACCTAAACTTGGATATGCTTAACACTCCGGCAGTCCTACAATCTAAGGACCACCCCGGACCTTTGGCAGTCTTTATGGGGGTGCCACAGGGTTCAATTCTCGGGCCGACTCTCTTCTCTGTATACATCAATGATGTCGCTGTCGCTGCTGGTGATTCTCTGATCCACCTCTACGCAGACAACACTATTCTGTATACCTCTGGCCCTTCTTTGGACACTGTGTTAAGCACCAGCTGTCAGAGCAGCTCACAGATCACTGCACCTGTATATAGCTCATCTGTAAATAGCCCATCCAATCTACCTCATCCCCATACTGTATGTATTTATTTATCTTGCTCCTTTGCACCCCAGTATCTCTACTTGCAGATTAATCTTCTCCACATCCTACCATTCCAGTGTTTAATTGCTATATTGAAATTACTTCACCACCTTGGCCTATTTATTGACTTACCTCTCTGATTTTTCCGCTGTATTATTGATTGTATGCTTTTTTATTTTATGTGTAACTCTGTGTTGTTGTTTGTGTCGAACTGCTTTGCTTTATCTTGGCCAGGTCACAAATGCAAATGAGAACTTGTTCTCAACTTGCCTACCTGGTTAAATAAAGGTGAAATTAAAAAACAAAACAAAATAAAATAAGCTAAATGCCCTCAATCTCACACAAATTATTAAGGAACCCACCAGGTACAACCCTAAATCCGTAAAAATGTGTACCCTATAGATATTATCTTGACCAACTTGCCCTCCAAATACACCTCTGTTGTTTTCAATCAGGATCTCAGCGATCACTGCCTCATTGTCTGCATCCACTATGGGTCCGCGCTCAAACGATCACCCCTCATCACTGTCAAACGAACCCTAAAACATTTCAGCGAGCAGGCCTTTCTAATCGCCTGGGTATCCTGGCAGGATATTGACCTCATCCCGTAGGGTCTATTGTTCTCCATTGTCGTCTGACTGATGTGCCCAAAGTAAAATTATCCGCCACCATTGTTGCAACCCCTATTACCAGTCTGTTAAACCTCCCGTTCGTATTGTCCGAGATTCCTAAAGATTGGAAAGCTGCCGTTGTCATCCCCCTCTTCAAAGAGGGACACTCTAGACCCAAACTGTTACAGACCTATATCCATCCTGCCCTGCCTTTCTTTACAAACATATCGCTGACCATTTACAATCCCAACGTACCTTCTCCACTGTGCAGTCTGGTTTCCGAGCTGGTCACGGGTGCACCTCAGCCACACTCAAGGTACTAAATGATATCATAACCGCCATCAATAAAATACAGTACATGCAGTCTATGGGTGCAGTACATACACCCACTACTGCGACCTGCATGCTCTCGTCGGCTGGCCCTCGCTACATATTTGTTGCCAAACCCACTGGCTCCAGGTCATCTATAAGTCTTTGCTAGGTAAAGCTCCGCCTTATCTCAGCTCACTGGTCACCATAACAAGACCCACCCGTAGCACGCACTCCAGCAGGTATATCTCATTGGTCATCCCCAAAGCCAACACCTCTTTGGCCGCCTTTCCTTCCAGTCCTCTGCTGCTAATGACTGGACGAATTGCAAAAATCGCTGAAGTTGGAGACTTATATCTCACTCACTAACTTTAAGCATCAGCTATCTGAGCAGCTTACTGATCGCTGCAGCTGTACACAGCCCATTTGTAAATAGCCCAGCCAATCTACCTACCTCATCCCCATATTGTTTTTATTGACTTTCTTGCTCTTTTGCACACCAGTATTTCCAGTATTTCTATTTGCACATCTATCACTCCAGTGTTAATTTGCTAAATTGGAATTACTTTGCTACAATGGCCTATTTATTGCCTTACCTCCTTACACCATTTGCACACACTGTATATAGACTTTTTCTATTGTGTTATTGACTGTATGTTTGTTTATTCCATGTGTAACTCTGTGTTGTTGTTTGTGTCGCACTGCTTTGCTTTATCTTGGCCAGGTCGCAGTTGTAAATGAGAACTTGTTCTCAACTGGCCTACCTGGTTAAATAAAGGTGAATTTTTATATATTTTTTTAAACTGGAACGTTGAGAGACAGAGGGATGAGACATGTGGAGGGTTAGGGTTAGGGTCAGGCCAAACTGGCACGTTGAGAGAAGCAGAGAGACAGAGGGATGAGACATGTGGAGGGTTAGGGTCAGGCCAAACTGGCACGTTGAGAGAAGCAGAGAGACAGAGGGATGAGAAATGTGGAGGCCTGAGGGTGCGGCCTAGCTGGCACGTTGATTTCATCCGCTTGAACCAAGTCTGTGTTCTGGTAAAAACCTTTAGCTTTGTGTGTGTGTGTGTGGTTATGTGGTTGTGTGTTGTCTCACCGGGTGTGTGTGTCCGTGCTGGTCGACACACTGGTTGCAGGCGTCAGGTGACACACACTCTCCCCCCAAAGGCACCGTGTTCCCTGGACAAAAACACCCTTCTGTTGGCTTGGTGATACACACACTCCCGTTACCACTAAGAACCCCCGAGTTGCCAGGCGACAGGCCAATGCTGCTGCAGTCCTCCACACACCCGGTCCGACATGCATCATACTCCATGGAGCTGGGGCACTGCATGGCTACACACAATAATAATAATATTAATCATATTGATCATAATAAAGAATCATCATCATCATCAACAATAATCATACACAATAATAATAATAATTCATGATATTAATATCAAGTAATAATAATAATAGTAGTAATAAAGGTTTTATTTGTAAAGTGCATTTCTCACACTGAAGGTGCTACAAAGAACACCGAACCGAGACGGGAATCAAAGCTAAATACACGTCTCTTCAGAACAGAACATATTTATATACATGTGTAGTCAGAACAGAACAGGACACAGACTTACGGCAGAGGTTTGTGCTTCTCCAGTGGACACAGAGTCCTCTCTGTCGGCAGAGATGTGTGTAGGAGGAAATGACATCACAGACGTCTGTCTCCTGACAGGCTTCCTGTTGGCAGCGCATAATGAAAGGCATGATGGGAACATGTGTGTGACAAGAGGAGAACACCTCCGAGCGCAGCACCTCACACGCCCTCGCCGCTCCGTACACACACACTGGGGCATGCCGCGGGACACACACACCGTCGCCGCTCGACACCATCCAATCGGAGACGAGAAGAGCTGAGTCAGAAGTCGAACTGCCATTCCTCAGAGAGAGATAATTAACCCTCTCCTCGCCACACCACCCTGACACAAACAGAATAATAATGATTGAATTACCATAGTGTTTGTTTATGTGTCAATTAATCCCATAAGGGACGGGTTGCCAATTGGCGATTTGACAAAAAAAAGTCCTAAATTAGTTCATTCATTAATTCACTCACTCACACACACACACACACACACACACACACACACACACACACACACACACACACACACACACACACACACACACACACACACACACACACACACACACACACACACACACACACACACACACACACACACACACACACACACACACACACACACACACATTATTAGTCCTCCAAATTACTTAATTAATGTGTGTGTGCATGTTTACTATGTGTTTATCTGTGAGTGTGTACCAGAGGTGTGGTTGATAGTGGAGGAGGTGAGTATCAGACTCTAGAGGTGTGGTTGGTAGTGGAGGAGGTGAGTACCAGACTCCAGAGGTGTGGTTGATAGTGGAGGAGGTGAGTACCAGACTCCAGAGGTGTGGTTGGTAGTGGAGGAGGTGAGTACCAGACTCCAGAGGTGTGGTTGATAGTGGAGGAGGTGAGTACCAGACTCCAGAGGTGTGGGTGATAGTGGAGGAGGTGAGTACCAGACTCCAGAGGTGTGGTTGGTAGTGGAGGAGGTGAGTGTGTACCACAGACTCCAGAGGTGTGGTTGGTAGTGGAGGAGGTGAGTACCAGACTCCAGAGGTGTGGTTGGTAGTGGAGGAGGTGAGTACCAGACTCCAGAGGTGTGGTTGGTAGTGGAGGAGGTGAGTGTGTACCACAGACTCCAGAGGTGTGGTTGGTAGTGGAGGAGGTGAGTACCAGACTCCAGGGGTGTGATTGGTAGTGGAGGAGGTGAGTGTGTACCACAGACTCCAGAGGTGTGGTTGGTAGTGGAGGAGGTGAGTGTAAACCACAGACTCCAGAGGTGTGGTTGATAGTGGAGGAGGTGAGTACCAGACTCCAGAGGTGTGGTTGGTAGTGGAGGAGGTGAGTGTGTACCACAGACTCCTGAGGTGTGGTTGATAGTGGAGGAGGTGAGTACCAGACTCCAGAGGTGTGGTTGGTAGTGGAGGAGGTGAGTGTGTACCACAGACTCCAGAGGTGCGGTTGGTAGTGGATGAGGTGAGTGTGTACCACAGACTCCAGAGGTGTGGTTGGTAGTGGAGGAGGTGAGTGGGTACCACAGACTCCAGAGGTGTGGTTGATAGTGGAGGAGGTGAGTACCATCCTCCAGGGGTGTGGTTGGTAGTGGAGGAGGTGAGTGTGTACCACAGACTCCAGAGGTGTGGTTGGTAGTGGAGGAGGTGAGTACCAGACTCCAGAGGTGTGGTTGATAGTGGAGGAGGTGAGTACCAGACTCCAGAGGTGTGGTTGGTAGTGGAGGAGGTGAGTGTGTACCACAGACTCCAGAGGTGTGGTTGGTAGTGGAAGAGGTGAGTACCAGACTCCAGAGGTGTGGTTGGTAGTGGAGGAGGTGAGTACCAGACTCCAGAGGTGTGGTTGATAGTGGAGGAGGTGAGTACCAGACTCCAGAGGTGTGGTTGATAGTGGAGGAGGTGAGTACCAGACTCCAGAGGTGTGGTTGGTAGTGGAGGAGGTGAGTACCAGACTCCAGAGGTGTGGTTGGTAGTGGAGGAGGTGAGTACCAGACTCCAGAGGTGTGGTTGGTAGTGGAGGAGGTGAGTACCAGACTCCAGAGGTGTGGTTGATAGTGGAGGAGGTGAGTACCAGACTCCAGAGGTGTGGTTGGTAGTGGAGGAGGTGAGTACCAGACTCCAGAGGTGTGGTTGGTAGTGGAGGAGGTGAGTGTGTACCACAGACTCCAGAGGTGTGGTTGGTAGTGGAGGAGGTGAGTACCAGACTCCAGGGGTGTGGTTGGTAGTGGAGGAGGTGAGTGTGTACCACAGACTCCAGAGGTGTGGTTGGTAGTGGAGGAGGTGAGTGTAAACCACAGACTCCAGAGGTGTGGTTGGTAGTGGAGGAGGTGAGTGTGTACCACAGACTCCAGAGGTGTGGTTGGTAGTGGAGGAGGTGAGTACCAGACTCCAGAGGTGTGGTTGATAGTGGAGGAGGTGAGTGTGTACCACAGACTCCTGAGGTGTGGTTGATAGTGGAGGAGGTGAGTACCATCCTCCAGGGGTGTGGTTGGTAGTGGAGGAGGTGAGTGTGTACCACAGACTCCAGAGGTGTGGTTGGTAGTGGAGGAGGTGAGCGTGATGGTGAACTCGTTTTTCTGAGGGGTAAATGCCAGGATGTAGCCGTGTTCCACGGATCTCAGCTGAAACATCACTCCTCCATAATGCATCACCTCCACCAGACTGGAGCGGAATGGGAGGGAGACGGGGGCTCCATCTACTGTCACCTAGACACACACACACATATTTCACACACTCATGGAAAACACACTTATAGTACACACACTCATAGTACAAACACTCATAGAAAACACACTTATAGTACACACACACATGTTTCACACACTCATAGAAAACAAACTTATAGTACACACACACATAGTACAAACACTCATAGAAAACACACTTATAGTACACACACATATTTCACACACTCATAGAAAACACACTTATAGTACACACACACATATTTCACACACTCATAGAAAACACACTTATAGTACACACACACATATTTCACACACTCATAGAAAACACACTCATAGTACACACACTCAGAGTACACACACTCAGAGTACACACACTCAGAGTACACACACTCAGAGTACACACACTCAGAGTACACACACTCAGAGTACACACGCGTATAGTATACACACTCAGAGTACACAAACTCATAGTACACACACTCATGGTACACACACTCATGGTACACACACTCATAGTAAACACACTCATGGTACACACACTCATGGTACACACACTCATGGTACACACACTCATGGTACACAAACTCATAGTACACACACTCATGGTACACACACTCATGGTACACACACTCATGGTACACACACTCTTAGTACACCCACTCTTAGTACACCCACTCATAGTACACACACTCATAGTACACCCCCCTAGGTCCTACCGTCATGTCATCTTTCAGCAGTACAGTACTCTGCCCATGTGTAAATTCCATGGCCTTCATGCAGACTTCGTTCTGATTGGATGAGGCCTGGCAGGTTCCGCTGTGCAGCGTGAGCTCTGAACCTCCCGTGTCCCCGGCAACCGTCAGCAGGGTGTAGGAACATAGCCCCTCCCCTTCCAGCCTTAGAGCCACGCCATCAAACCTCACCACGTGGTTGGTGGAGGTACCCATACAGACACCTGGAGGGAGGAAGGGACAGAGAGGGTGTGTTACTGATGCGTGTGGATAAGTGCATCTAACATGTGTGTGTGTGTATGTTTATTGTGAGTGTGTTGTGAGTGTGCTATAACGTGTTTGTGTATGTGTGAGTGTGCTTAATGTGTGTGTATTTAGTGTTTGTACTAACAGGGGCAGTCCCAGTGGCAGCCACAGTTGTCCTGAACTCTGAGAGGACTCATGTGGTTACTGCAGGCTGGGGGCTCCAGTCGATCACAGTTCACCTGGATAATCCAATATAACATAATGTACTTTAATATACCATAATATACTGTACTATAATATAACATAATATACCTTAATATACCATAATATACTGTACTATAATATAACATAAAATAGGGTACTTTAATATACCATAATATACTGTACTATAATATAACATAAAATAGGGTACTTTAATATACCATAATATACTGTACTATAATATAACATAATGTACTTTAATATACCATAATATACTGTACTATAATATAACATAAAATAGGGTACTTTAATATACTATAATTTAATATACTATAATATACAGTACTTTAATATACTATAATATCATAGATTTTAATATACCATAATATAATGTACTATAATATAACATAAAATAGGGTACTTTAATATACTATAATTTAATATACTATAATAGACAGTACTTTAATATACTATAATATCATAGTTTTTAATATACCATAATGTAATATAATAAAATACAATATACTTTAATATACTATAATGTAATATACTAAACTATAATAGAAAATAATATACTTTAATAAACTATACTGTAATATACTATAATATACAGTACTTTAATACTATAATATAATATACTGTAATATACTATAATGTAATATAATAAAGCACAGTAGACTTTAATATACTATAATGTAATATACTATAATATAAAACAACATGCTTGAATATACTAAAATTATTATAAAATAGTATAATGTAATATGCCATACTATACTATATTAGGCTGGCGGCTCCAGACGATCACAGCTCACCTTGTGGCTTTGAACAGTCACGGCTCCACTTGGGTGGCACAGCACCGAATGACATCTGTCAGGAAGCAGCCACGACTCACCAGGCTACACACAAAGTTAGTGCTGAATATTCAGACTGGTCAAGGAAAACTGTCCAATGAAAATCGCACTTTTAAAAGTTTGTATTCTCTTATTCAAATAATATACTGTATGTCTATGTGACCAATACAATTTGATTTGATTTGACCACAGAAATGCTGCTATTCACCATGCTTAATTACCATTTTTTGGAAGGAAAAATATTTGACTGATATTGGAAGTAATTATAGATCATATTTCATACAAATATGGAAACACTGGGCAGTTACTTTAATTCAGTAGTTCAGTAGTTAAATGACTGTTGTCACATCAACACATCTGCAAGTCAACACACACTCACCTTCCTCTCGTTCCCATCATCATCGACACACACTCCAGGAGGACCAGCTGAGGAAGAATACACATCATCACAATCTTCATAATCATCACTATCATCATCACCAAAATCAGCATCATTACAGTCATCATCATCACCATCATCATCATCATCCCAACCACCATCATCATCATCACCAGCATTACCATCATAACCACCATCATCAGCAGCATCATCACCATCATCATCACTATCATCATGAGATTATCACCATCATCATCTTCACCACCATCCTCTTCATCATCATCATCATCACCATCATCATGAACATAATGATCATCACCATCATCACCACTTATCATCACCGTCATCACCACCATCATCACCATCATCATCATCCCAACCACCATCATCACCACCATCATCATCACCACCATCATCATCACCACCATCATCATCTTCATCAATATCATCAGCATCACCACCATCATCATCACCACCATCACCACCATCACCATCATCACCATCATCACTTTTAGATCTGCTCTTTTAGTCTGCAAACGGTGTCAGTGGAGGAGGTGTTAAACCTATTGAAGTCATTACCTGATGGTAAATCTACAGGTGTTAAACCTATTGAAGTCATTACCTGATGGTAAATCTACAGGTGTTAAACCTATTGAAGTCATTACCTGATGGTAAATCTACAGGTGTTAAACCTATTGAAGTCATTACCTGATGGTAAATCTACAGGTGTTAAACCTATTGAAGTCATTACCTGATGGTAAATCTACAGGTGTTAAACCTATTGAAGTCATTACCTGATGGTAAATCTACAGGTGTTAAACCTATTGAAGTCGTTACCTGATGGTAAATCTACAGGTGTTAAACCTATTGAAGTCATTACCTGATGGTAAATCTACAGGTGTTAAACCTATTGAAGTCATTACCTGATGGTAAATCTACAGGTTATGGTCTTATGGACAATTTTTTGCTTCGCTGTGCTGTTCCCCAAATTGCAGTTCCACTGAGATACATATTTAACTGGTCACTGGAAAAGGGGATGTTTGCAAATGTATGGAAGCATGCGAAACTGTGTCCTATTCCGAAAGACTTCAAAGAACCCATTACTCCTGCCAATAGTCGACCAATTAGTCTACTCCTTACACTCAGTAAGATATTGGAGGGTATTGTGAGTAGACAAATATGGGAGTAAGAATGATCTGATTACAGCCAATCAGCATGCTTATCGCAAAAACCATTCCACTACCACTGCATTGGTTGACATGACTGACCAGTCGCTCAATGCTATGGATAAAGGCAAGTTTGTGGGTTTACTATTTTTAGATTTCAGTGCAGCATTTGATTTAGTGGATCATGAAATAATTTTGACAAAATGTATGCATTATAGTTTTAAGGAGGTAGCATTGAATTGGGTACAGTCGTATCTAACTGACAGGAAACAGTCCACCTATATCAATGGTTCATTTTCTTACCCTCATGTGTTAAACTGTGGAATACCGCAGGGCAGCTGCCTTGGGCCACTTCTCTATTTAATATTTACCAACGACCTTCCCTATGCCTTAGCTGAAACTCTAGCTACTATATTTGCAGATGATACTACAATTTATGCAGCAAGAAAATTGGTTCAAAAGGTACAGCCAGCTTTACAAGGAGATTTGGAGAATATTAGGGAGTGGGTTTGCCAAAACAAACTTGTTTTAACTTCTTCGGGGTAGGGGGCAGCATTTTCACTTTTGGATAAATAGCATGCCCAAATTCAACTGCCTGCTACTCATCCCCAGAATATAAGATATGCATATTATTAGTAGATTTGGATAGAAAACACTGAAGTTTCTAAAACTGTTTGAATCATGTCTGTGAGTATAACAGAACTTATGTAGCGGGCAAAACCCATAGGAAAAACCATTCAGAATGTTATTTTTTTTGAGGTCACTGTCTTTTCAATGAGATTTCAGATTTCTTAGGGACTTGTTTGCAGTTACTACCGATTCCGCTGGATGTCACCAGTCTTTGAAAATTGGTTGAGGTTTTTCCTTTGTGTAATGAAGATGTACGGCCATCTTAAATGATTTTTGTTAAATCTTAAATGATCTTTGTTTACTGTGGTGCTATCATCAGATAATAGCATCTTATGCTTTCGCCTCAAAATCCTTTTTGAAAGCTGACATGTTGGCTGGATTCACAACGAGTGTAGCTTTAATTTGGTATCTTACATGTGTGATTTAATGAAAGTTTGATTTTTATGTCATTTTATTTGAATATGGCGCTCTGTATTTTCCCTGGCTATTGGCCAGGTGGGATGATTGCGTCCCACCTACCCCAGAGAGGTTTTAAACACCAAGAAAACCAAAGTTATGTTGGTATGTTCCACTAGGAAAAGGCCAAAACAGCATGGGATACAATTAAGTATGGGAGGAGTACAAATTGAACAAGTGGCAGAAACCAAACTATTGGGAGTGCAGCTAGACAACTGCTTATCATGGTCGTCTCAAATAACTCTATCTAAAAAAAATATTAAAACAGCATGCATAATCAGAATGGTAGATAAATATTTACCAGGAAAAATTATTCAGCAAATAACGCAAGCATTAATTGAGAGTCAGGTGAACTACTGTTCTGTGGTCTGGGGAAATGCATCATCAAGTTAAGTTTGGAGGCTGCAGAATGCACAGAACCAAGCAGCAAGGATTGTTTTAAGGTGGAGATATAGTTCTTCTGTTGCAGTCATGCGCAATGTTCTTGGTTGGTCCTCAAACGATAAGATAATTGATAGGAACATGGTTATTTTATTTCATAATATACATCATTTAAAACGGCCAAGTTCTATTCACAACGGTATTCAGTTGGTAAGAGACAGACATTCCGTAAATACTAGGAATAGATTGTCCACCATCTATGCGATGTCCAGAAAGAAAAGAGAAATAGGCAAAAGAACATTTCGATTTAGAGCAATAAAGAAATTGAATAAATTAACTGAGTAAACCAGAAACCTTTCAATATAGACATTTAAACATTATTTTAAAACGATTTAAATATAATACATAGAAATGTTGTGGGACTATAGTAGATGAAGAATCAATCTTTTTTTAGATTGAGTATTTATTGTGTCATTATGTTAGTATATTATGTATGTTTGTAATATTGTGTTATATGTGGAAATGTGTTCGTATTATAAATTGTTTTTGAATGTTTAAAACCTTTTCTTAATAGGGGGCGCCATTTCCACTTTGGGAAAAAAATCGTGCCCAAATTAAACTGCCTCGTACTCTGTTCTAGATCATACAATATGCATATTATTATTACTATTGGATAGAAAACACTCTGACGTTTCTAAAACTGTTTGAATTATATCTGTGAGTAAAACAGAACTCATTTGGCAGCAAACTTCCATACAGGAAGTGAAAATTCTGAAAATGAGGCTCTGTGTCAGGGCCTGCCTATTCAACTGGCTTATATTTATGGATCTGTATGCACTTCATACGCCTTCCACTAGATGTCAACAGGCAGTAGAAGGTTGAATGGGGTGTCTAGCTTGATGTGAGGCCGAATGAGAGCTTTTGGAGTGACAGGTCCGCTCTTTTGTCAGTTTTCAACGGCGCACAGGGGAACTCCACTCTGAAATGCGTTACGTATACACGACGAAATGCTCCGGCACTGATTTTATTGGATATATATGAGAAAAACATCATAAAGTAGGATTTTCAACCGAGTTTATTCGACGTTTATTGGGAATTTTGGAATTTTCGTTCCAGGCGCCAAGAGTTGATGGGCATGTTCGCGCCACAATGCTAGCCAAAGTTGCTAATTCGACAGAAGAAATGGACATTCTAAATTCAAACAACGATTTATTCTTGAACTAGGACTCCTTGCACAACATTCTGATGGAAGATCAACAAAGGTAAGAGAATAATTATGATGTTATTTCGTATTTTTGTGTTTTATGTTGGCTCCAACAAGGCGGAGAATTGTAGGGCGCTGTCTCACAATATTGCATGCTGTACGTTGTGCTAAAGTTATTTTTTTAAATCTAACACAGCGGTTGAACCAGTGTATCTTTCATTTTCTGTACAACATGTATTTTTTAGTAAAGTTTATGATGAGGTCTTTGGTTAGATTAGGTGACTGTCCAAAATATCTCCGGACATTTTGGTGCTTTGTTGCTACGTATTCACAATGTAAAACCACGATTTGCAGCTCTAAATATGCACATTTTCGAACAAAACATAAATGTATTGTAAAACATGCTGTTATAAGACTGTCATCTGATGAAGTTGTCCAAAGGTTAGTGATTAATTTTATCTCTATTTCTGGGTTTTGTGAAAGCTATGTTGGCGGTGAATAAATGGCGTTGTGTGTTTGGCTATTGTGGTGAGCTAATGGAAATATTTATTGTGTTTTCGCTGTAAAACACTTAAAAAATCGGAAATATTGTCTGGATTCACAAGATGTTTATCTTTCATTTGCTGTATTGGACTTGTGATTTCTAGAAATTATATTATATGATATTCCCTGTCGCGTTAGGCTAGGCTATGCTAGTCAGCTTTTTTGATGAGGAGGATCCCGGATCCGGGAGGGAGACTCGTTATTAAGGACTCTTGGAAGATTAGTCCAAATGGGGACTAAAAGAGATTGAAATCAAATCAAATGAAATCACCATCACCACCATCATCATCACCATCAATGTCA
The DNA here is from genome assembly GCF_029448725.1 of Salvelinus fontinalis. Taxonomy (NCBI): domain Eukaryota; kingdom Metazoa; phylum Chordata; class Actinopteri; order Salmoniformes; family Salmonidae; genus Salvelinus; species Salvelinus fontinalis. Next base: position 142,039 of record NW_026600531.1, read on the forward strand.
TCTTCATCAATATCATCAGCATCACCATCATCATCATCACCACCATCATCTTCAACACCATCATCATCACCATCATCATCACCATCAATGTAATCTTCATCAATATCATCATCATCATCACCACCATCATCATCATACCATCATCATCAACATCACCACCATCATCATAACAATCGTCATCATTGTCATCTTCATCAATATCATCATCATCACCATCATCATCATCACCATCATCACCACCATCACCTTATCATCACCATCATCATCACCACCATCACCTTATCATCACCATCATCACCACCATCACCATTATCACCACCATCATCATCACCATCATCATCACCACCATCATCACCATCATCATCACCATCATCATCACCACCACCATCACCATCATCACCATCATCACCACCACCATCATCATCACCATCATCATCACCACCATCACCTTATCATCACCATCATCACCACCATCACCATTATCACCACCACCATCATCACCATCATCATCACCACCACCATCACCATCATCACCATCATCACCACCATCATCATCACCATCATCATCACCACCATCATCACCATCATCATCACCACCACCATCATCATCACCATCTTTCCCACCATCATCATCACCATCTTTCCCACCATCATCATCACCATCACCACCATCACCACCATCACCACCATCATCACCACCATCACCAACATCACCATCCTCATCAACATCTTCACCACCATCATCACCATCATCATCACCATCTTCACCACCATCACCACCATCATCATCACCATCATCACCATCATAATCACAATTGTCATCATCGTCATCTTCATCAATATCATCAGCATCACCAGCATCACCATCATCATCACCGCCATCATCATCACCACCATCATCATCACCACCATCATCACCATCACCACCATCATCATCACCATCACCATCATAATCACAATTGTCATCATCGTCATCTTCATCAATATCATCATCATCATAACCACCATCATCATCATCACCACCATCACCACCATCACCATCATCACCACCATCATCACCATCACCACCATCATCATCACCATCACCATCACCATCATCACCATCATAATCACAATTGTCATCATCGTCATCTTCATCAATATCATCAGCATCACCAGCATCACCATCATCATCACCGCCATCATCATCACCACCATCATCATCACCACCATCATCACCATCACCACCATCATCATCACCATCACCATCATAATCACAATTGTCATCATCGTCATCTTCATCAATATCATCATCATCATAACCACCATCATCATCATCACCACCATCACCATCATCACCGCCAGCATAACCACCATCATCATCATCATCACCACCATCACCATCATCACCGCCAGCATAACCACCATCATCATCACCACCACCACCATCACCATCATCACCACCAGCATAACCACCATCATCATCATCATCACCATCACCATCATAATCACAATTGTCATCATCGTCATCTTCATCAATATCATCATCATCATCACCACCAGCATAACCACCATCATCATCACCACCACCATCACCATCAGCATAACCACCATCATCACCATCATTACCATCATCGTCGTCTTCATCATCACCATCACCATCATCACCATCACCATCATCACCATCAGCATAACCACCATCATCACCATGATTACCATCATCGTCGTCTTCATCAATATCATCATCACCATCAGCATAACCACCATCATCACCATCATTACCATCATCGTCGTCTTCATCATCACCATCACCATCATCACCATCACCATCATCACCATCAGCATAACCACCATCATCACCATCATTACCATCATCGTCGTCTTCATCAATATCATCATCATCATTATCATAATCTCTCCAGGTAGCTCTGGTCCAGTACTATACCTCTACAGAGTTTTTCTGTGTAGCTCTTGTCCAGCGTTAACAGCATCATCAGTTCCTCCATGCTGTTAAGGTGGAGTGTGTTGTCCTGGTCGCCATGGGAACCAAGCAGGCTCAGTTCAGCTCTGTCGTAACCGGGCCCGATGCCGATGGGGAAAACTGACACGCCTGTTGGCAGAGTTATGATGTCATCACTAAACTGTTGTGGTTGTTATGATGTCACCACTGACCTGCTGCCCTCCTTATGATGTCACTACTAACATGCTGCCTTCCTTATGATGTCAATACTAACCCGTGGTCCTCCTTATGAAGTCACCACTAACTTCCTGCCCTCCTTATGATGTCACCACTAACCTGTCCTCGTTATGATGTCACCACTAACTTCCTGCCCTCCTTATGATGCTACCACTACCCTGTGGTCCTCGGTATGATGTCACCACTACCCTGCTGCCATCCTTATGATGCTACCACTACCCTGTGGTCCTCGGTATGATGTCACCACTACCCTGCTGCCATCCTTATGATGCTACCACTACCCTGTGGTCCTCGTTATGATGTCACCACTAACTTCCTGCCCTCCTTATGATGTCACCACTACCCTGTGGTCCTCGTTATATCACCACTACCCTGTGGTCCTCGGTATGATGTCACCACTACCCTGCTGCCATCCTTATGATGCTACCACTACCCTGTGGTCCTCGTTATGATGTCACCACTAACTTCCTGCCCTCCTTATGATGTTACCACTAACCTGTGGTCCTCGTTAAGATATCACCTCAAAACGGTGGTCCTCCTTCTGATGTCATCACTAACCTGTGGTCCTCCTTCTGATGTCATCACTAACCTGCGGTCAGCGCCTCATTAGTTGCCTCCTGTAGTTGGTCAGTCGACCTGTCAATCACCAGCATAACCACCACCTTGGCCACACCCACTCTGCCCCCACTAGACGGAGAGATGGATGTTTGGACAGCAAATCGCAACGCAGCACCTGATCACAGAGAAAGAGATACCATCCGATGATACGGTGTGTGTGTTACACAGCGCGATGTGTGTGTTTCCCAGCGTGATGTGTGTGTGTTACACAGCGCGATGTGTGTATGTTACCCTGTATGGTGCGTGTGTGTGTTACCTGGCATGGTCTATTTACTGAGTTGGCAGATTGTTTTAATCTGTAGCAGTCATTTATGCTGTATCTGGAAAAGGACTATGAGCTTCAGAAAGAGAAAACAATGTCAGATTGTCATGGACCTGTCAGCAGAACTTGTGAATTCAACAATGTTTTGCATGGACTTTTCTCCCAACCTCAATATAATGGACTGTCTAGGATTCTGCAACACTGTCTAGGATCCTGCAACACTGTCTAGGATCCTGCAACACTGTCTAGGATTCTGCAACACTGTCTAGGATTCTGCAACACTGTCTAGGATTCTGCAACACTGTCTAGGATTCTGCAACACTGTCTAGGATTCTGCAACACTGTCTAGGATTCTGCAACACTGTCTAGGATTCTGCAACACTGTCTAGGATTCTGCAACACTGTCTAGGATTCTGCAACACTGTCTAGGATTCTGCAACACTGTCTAGGATTCTGCAACACTGTCTAGGATTCTGCAACACTGTCTAGGATTCTGCAACACTGTCTAGGATTCTGCAACACTGTCTAGGATTCTGCAACACTGTCTAGGATTCTGCAACACTGTCTAGGATTCTGCAACACTGTCTAGGATTCTGCAACACTGTCTAGGATTCTGCAACACTGTCTAGGATTCTGCAACACTGTCTAGGATTCTGCAACACTGTCTAGGATTCTGCAACACTGTCTAGGATTCTGCAACACTGTCTAGGATTCTGCAACACTGTCTAGGATTCTGCAACACTGTCTAGGATTCTGCAACACTGTCTAGGATTCTGCAACACTGTCTAGGATTCTGCAACACTGTCTAGGATTCTGCAACACTGTCTAGGATTCTGCAACACTGTCTAGGATTCTGCAACACTGTCTAGGATTCTGCAACACTGTCTAGGGCACACTACTAACAGCAGCATTTAGACTCCTTCTCTTTTTCCACATTTTGCTCCGTTACAGCCTTCTAATAATACCAAAACATCTACACACAATACCCCATAATGACAAATCAAAAACAGGTTTTTAGAAATTTTTGCAAATGTAATAAAAATAAATAAATATATTTTTTACATAAGTATTCAGACCCTTTGATATGAGACTCGAAATTGAGCTCAGGTACTGTCACGCCCTGACTTTAGAGATCCTTATTATTCTCTATGTTTGGTTTGGTCGGGGTGTGACTCGGGTGGGAAATTCTATGTCTTCTGTTTCTTTGTTTTTGGCCGAGTGTGGTTCCCAATCAGAGGCAGCTGTCTACCGTTGTCTCTGATTGGAGATCATACTTAGTTAGCCCTTTTTCCCACCATTAATTTGTAGGATCTTGTTTTCTGTTTAGTGTCTTAGCCTGACAGAACTGTGCCCTTTCGTTTTCGCTTTTGTTATTTTGTTTGAATGTTTTTTGAATAAAAGAATCATGAACACTTTCCACGCTGCGCTTTGGTCTACTCTTTCTTCCACCAACGAGAGCCGTTACAGGTGCATCCTGTTTCCATTGATTGAGATGTTTCTATAACTTGATTGGCATCCATATGTGGTAAATTGGACATGATTTGGAAAAGCACACACCTGTCTATATAAGTCCCAGAGTTGACAGTGCATGTCAGATGAACAACCAAGCCATGAGGTCAAAGGAATTGTCTGTAGAGCTCCGAGACAGGATTGTGTCTGGGGAAGGGTACCAAAACATTTCTGTAACATTGACGGTCCTCAAGAACACAATGACTGTCACGACTTCTGCCGACGTCGTTGCCTCTCCTTGTCCGGGCGGTGTTCGGCGGTCGACTTCACCGGTCTTCTAGCCATCATCGATCCATTTTTCATTTTCCATTGGTTTTGTCTTGTCTTCCCACACACCTGTTGTTTATCCCATTCATTACCTGTTGTGTATTTAACCCTCTGTTTCCCTTCATGTGTTTGTCAGAGATTGTTCGTTGTCAAGTGTTGTGTTAATATTGTATAGGTGTGCGACGGGTCTTCGTACCCAGATTTGTTTTATATTTTTTCCGTGAGTGTTATGGAGCAGATTACTGGGACTTTAATTAAAGTACTCCATTCTACACTCTATTTGACTCTCCTGCGCCTGACTTCCTCTGCCACTTATACACGCCATTGTGACAGAATCTCTGACCCATAAAAAATGAAGTCAGCAGGAGGAGGCACTTCGCTAATGGAGGTTGAGGAACGCGTCCTGGAACACGTGGCGGAGATTGACAGTCTGTGCGCTGCCATGGATCGCATTGTCCAGAGTATGGACCGCTGGGAGAGACAGGGAGCGTGTCCAGTACCTCCACCACCCCCTGGAATTCCTTCTAACGTTTTTTATCCTCCGGAACAGAACAGGATCCAGTTATCCCTACCCACGGGATACAATGGAGATACTGCCAGCTGCCAGGGTTTTCTCCTAAAACTGAACTTGTATCTGGCCACGGTCTCTCCAGTACCATCAGACCGTGAGAAAAGCTTCGCCCTCGTCTCCTGCCTTACCGGGAAAGCCCTGGAGTGGGCCAACGCTGTGTGTGGAGAGGATAAGGCGTTGGACCATTTTGAGGAGCTCATCTGCCATTTCCGGAAGGTATTCGACCACCCATCCGAAGGCAGAGCAGCAGGTGAGCTCCTCTATCATCTGAGGCAGGGGAAGAGGAGTGCTCAGGAGTTCGCGTTGGAGTTTAGGACTTTGGCTGCCGGCGCTGGATGGAGCGACAGGGCCCTGATCGACCACTACCGTTGTAGTCTACGCGAGGACGTCCGTCGGGAGCTGGCCTGTAGAGACACCACCCTCAACTTCGACCAACTGGTGGATATGTCCATCAGGCTGGACAACATGCTGGCTACTCGGGGACGTCTAGATCGGGGTCTGGTTGTTCCATCCTCCCGCACTCTCTCTCCCGAACCTATGGAATTGGGAGGGATGGTGCGCAGGGAGACCGGAGGGGGTACCCGCTCGAGCACCATCTATGATCGCAGAGATCACACTGCTGATCGGTGCCGGGTTGGTTCCTCTGGGAATAGAGAAGGCAGGCAGGGCACTCTGGCATCACCCCAGGTGAGTAGGCACCATACTCATCCAGAGCCCTCTGCTGCACTTATGTTTGTCTCTGTCACCTTTCCGGATTTTTCCCTGCATTCCCAGTATAAGGCGCTAGTAGATTCAGGCGCGGCTGGGAATTTCATTAATAAAAATTTTGCTCATAGTTTAGGGATTCCTGTTGTTTCTGTGGATATGCCTTTCCCTATTCATGCCTTAGATAGTCGACCAATAGGGTCAGGGTTTATCAGGGAGGTCACCGCACCTTTGTCTATGATAACGCAGGAGGGTCACAAGGAGAAGATTAGTCTTTTCCTTATTGATTCCCCTGCGTATTCTGTGGTGTTAGGCCTACCCTGGTTAACTACTCATAACCCCACTGTTTCTTGGCCACAGAGGGCTCTCGCGGGGTGGTCGCGAGAGTGCTCAGGTAGGTGTGTAGGGGTTTCCGTTGGTGCTACTACGGTGGAAAGTCCAGACCAGGTTTCCACCGTGCGCATTCCCTCAGAATATGCCGATTTGGCACTCGCCTTCTGTAAAAAGAAGGCGACTCAATTACCACCCCATCGACAGGGGGATTGTGCGATAGATCTCCTGGTAGACGCTGCATATCCCAGGAGTCATGTGTATCCTCTGTCGCAAGCGGAGACAGTGGCTATGGATAATTATATCTCTGAATCCCTGCGTCAGGGGTTCATTAAGCCATCCATTTCACCCGCCTCTTCGAGTTTCTTTTTTGTGAAGAAGAAGGATGGCGGTTTACGCCCGTGCATTGATTATCGAGACCTTAATAAAATCACGGTAAAATATAGTTACCCGCTACCTTTGATCAATACAGTAATGGAGTCAATGCGCGGGGCCCGCTTCTTCACAAAATTGGATCTCAGGAGTGCGTACAATCTGGTGCGTATTAGTAGGGGTGATGAGTGGAAGACGGCATTTAGCACCACCTCAGGTCATTATGAGTACCTGGTCATGCCATATGGGTTGATGAATGCTCCATCAGTCTTCCAATCGTTTGTAGATGAGATCTTCAGGGACCTGAACGGGCAGGGTGTAGTGGTGTATATCGATGATATTTTGATATACTCTGCTACACGCGCTGAGCATGTGTCCTTGGTGCGCAGGGTGCTTGGTCGCCTGTTGGAGCATGATTTATATGTCAAGGCTGAGAAATGCTTGTTCTTCCAACAATCCATCTCCTTCCTAGGGCATCAGATTTCCACTTCAGGAGTGGAAATGGAGAGCGACCGCATTACAGCCGTGCGTAATTGGCCGACTCCAACCACGGTAAAAGAGGTGCAGCGTTTTTTAGGGTTTGCCAATTACTACCGGAGATTTATCCGGGGTTTTGGTCAGGTTGCAGCTCCCATTACCTCACTGCTAAAGGGGGGACCGGTGCGCTTGCAGTGGTCGGCCGAGGCGAATAGGGCTTTTGGTAAACTGAAGGCTCTGTTTACCTCGGCGCCTGTGTTGGCTCATCCGGATCCCTCTTTGCCATTCATAGTAGAGGTGGACGCATCCGAAGCTGGGATAGGAGCAGTGCTCTCTCAGCGTTCGGGTGTGCCACCGAAGCTTCGCCCCTGTGCTTTCTTTTCGAAGAAGCTCAGCCCGGCGGAGCGTAACTATGATGTGGGGGACCGAGAGCTGTTAGCTGTCGTAAAAGCCTTGAAGGTGTGGAGGCATTGGCTTGAGGGGGCTAATCACCCTTTTCTCATCTGGACTGATTACCGCAATCTGGAGTACATCCGGCAGGCGAAGAGACTAAATCCTCGCCAGGCAAGGTGGGCCATGTTTTTCACTCGTTTTGTGTTTACGCTTACTTACAGACCAGGCTCCCAGAACGTCAAGGCAGACGCATTGTCTCGGCTGTATGACACAGAGGAGCGACCCATGGATCCCACTCCCATACTCCCAGAGTCGTGTTTGGTGGCGCCAGTAGTGTGGGAGCTGGACGCGGACATTGAGCGGGCGTCACGTGCAGAGCCCTCTCCTCCTGAGTGTCCAGCTGGTCGTCTGTACGTTCCGTCTGCTGTCCGCGACCGATTGATCTATTGGGCTCACACATCACCCTCCTCTGGTCATCCTGGGATAGGTCGGACGATGCGCTGTCTTGATGGGAGGTACTGGTGGCCCACTTTAGCTAAGGACGTGAGGATTTATGTTTCCTCCTGTTCGGTGTGCGCCCAGTGCAAGGCTCCTAGACACCTGCCTAGAGGTAAGCTTTTACCTTTACCCGTTCCTCAACGGCCGTGGTCGCACCTGTCAGTGGATTTTGTGACTGATCTTCCACCTTCACAGGGTTACACCACGATCCTGGTCGTTGTGGATCGGTTCTCTAAGTCCTGTCGTCTTCTCCCTTTGCCCGGTCTCCCTACGGCCTTACAAACTGCGGAGGCTCTGTTTACACATGTTTTCCGGCATTATAGGGTGCCTGAGGATATAGTGTCTGATCGGGGTCCCCAGTTCACGTCAAGGGTCTGGAAGGCGTTCATGGAACGTCTGGGGATCTCGGTTAGTCTTACCTCAGGTTTTCACCCCGAGAGTAATGGGCAGGTGGAGAGAGTTAACCAGGATGTGGGCAGGTTTCTGCGGTCCTATTGCCAGGACCGGCCAGGGGAGTGGGCGAAGTTCGTGCCCTGGGCAGAGATAGCCCAGAACTCGCTACGTCACTCCTCCACTAACCTTACCCCTTTTCAATGTGTATTAGGGTATCAGCCGGTTCTGGCTCCTTGGCATCAGAGTCAGACCGAAGCTCTTGCGGTGGACAATTGGTTGCGGCACGCTGAGGAAACTTGGGAGGCAGCCCACGTCCACCTTCAGCGTGCCATAAGGCGCCAGAAAATTGGCGCCAGACCGTCGCCGCAGTGAGGCCCCGGTGTTCGTACCAGGGGACAGGGTCTGGCTCTCGACCCGAAACCTGCCCCTCCGCCTGCTCTGCCGGAAGCTGTGTCCGCGGTTTGTGGGGCCGTTTAAAGTCCTGAGGAGAGTGAACGAGGTATGTTATAGATTACAACTGCCCACTAATTACCGTATTAACCCCTCGTTCCATGTGTCTCTCCTCAGGCCGGTGGTGGCTGGCCCGCTCCAGGAGGCTGAAGTGCGTGAAGTTCCTCCGACTCCTCTAGACATCGAGGGGGTCCCGGCGTACGCTATTCGATCCATTTTGGATTCGAGACGTCGGGCGAGGGGCCTTCAGTACCTCGTGGACTGGGAGGGGTACGGGCCGGAGGAGAGATGCTGGGTTCCGGTGGAGGACGTTTTAGATCCTTCCATGTTAAAAGAATTCCACCGCCTCCATCCGGATCGCCCTGCACCTCGCCCTCCGGGTCGTCCCCGAGGCCGGTGTCGACGCGCTGCTGGAGCCGCGCGTCAGGGGGGGGGGTAATGTCACGACTTCTGCCGACGTCGTTGCCTCTCCTTGTCCGGGCGGTGTTCGGCGGTCGACTTCACCGGTCTTCTAGCCATCATCGATCCATTTTTCATTTTCCATTGGTTTTGTCTTGTCTTCCCACACACCTGTTGTTTATCCCATTCATTACCTGTTGTGTATTTAACCCTCTGTTTCCCTTCATGTGTTTGTCAGAGATTGTTCGTTGTCAAGTGTTGTGTTAATATTGTATAGGTGTGCGACGGGTCTTCGTACCCAGATTTGTTTTATATTTTTTCCGTGAGTGTTATGGAGCAGATTACTGGGACTTTAATTAAAGTACTCCATTCTACACTCTATTTGACTCTCCTGCGCCTGACTTCCTCTGCCACTTATACACGCCATTGTGACAATGACCTTCATCATTCTTAAATAGAAGAAGTTCGGAACCACCAAGACTTTTCCTAGAGCTGGACACAGGGCCAAACTGAGCAATCAAGAACCTGATGGTCACTCTGACAGTGCTCCAGAGTTCCTCTGTGGAGATGGGAGAACCTTCTAGAAGACAACCATCTCCGCAGCACTCCACCAATCAGGCCTTATGGTAGAGTGGCCAGATGGAAGCCACTCCTCAGTAAAAGGGACATGACAACTCACTTGGACTTTGCCAAAAGGTACCTAAAGACTCTCAGACTATGAGAAACAAGATTCTCTGGTCTGATGAAACCAATATTGAACTCTTTGTCCTGAATATCAAACGTCACGTCTGGAGGAAACCTGGCACCATCCCTATGGTGAAGCATGGTGGTGGCAGCATCATGCTGTGGGGATGTTTTCAGTGGTAAAGTGGTCAGATGGAAGCCACTCCTCAGTAAAAGGCAAATGACAGTCGCTTGGTGTTTTCCAAAAGGCACCCAAAGGACTCTCAGACCATGAAAAACAAGATTCTCTGGTTTGGTGAAACCAAGATTGAAGTGTTTGGCCTGAATGCCAAACGTCCCATCTGGAGTAAACCTGGCACCATCACTACGGTGAAGCATGGAGGTGGCAGCATCATGCTGTGGAGATGTTTTTCAGAGGCAGGGACTGGGAGAGATCCTTGATGAAAACCTGCTCCAGAGCGCTCAGGACCTCAGACTGTTGCGAAGGTTCACCTTCCAACAGGACAACGACCGTAAGCACACAGCCAAGACAACGCAGGAGTGGCTTCGGGCCCAGCCAGAGCCTGGACTTGACCCTGATTGAACATCTCTGGAGAGACCTGAAAACCCTCCCCATCCAACCTGACAGAGCTTGAAAGGAGCTGCAGAGAATGTGAGAAAATCCCAAGTGTGCCAAGCTTGTAGCATAATACCCAAGAAGACATGAGGCTGTAATTGATGCCTAAGTTGCTTCAACAAAGCACTGAATAAAGTGTCTGAATACTTATGTAAATGTGATATCTCTGTAATTCTTCTTTTACATTTGCAAAAATGTTAAACCTGTTTTAGCTGTGTCATTATAGCGTATTGTGTGTAGATTGATGCGGGAAAAAACACATTTAATCAATTTCAGAATATGGCCATAACGTAACACAATGTGTAAAAAGTCAAGGGGTCTGAATACTTTCCGAATGCACTACTTCAATGTAAAATATCAACTGTTCATCCGTTAAATTCGACTGTATGTTACAAATCAAATCAAAGTTTATTTGTCACTTGGTACCTTACAGTGAAATGGCTCTAACCGTGCTGCCTATGGGATTGCAAAACTTGAAGAACATATAGCCTAACTATTTACTAGGCTACTAGTTTGTTATATGGCTCCTGGATTTTGGATTTTGGACGCCGATATGGATTTTCAGTTAGATAGTCCACATGTTCAGTGGTAACTCCACAGGGCTTCCCCCTCCACGAGATTTTCAGTTAGATCTGTTTAGCTGTATTAGCAGGCTGGCATTATTTTATTTTATTTTATTTTAAAAATCAGTTCTTTAAAATCAATTTTCAGATGTTCCTAGCTAGCCCTCCTGATGTCGTTTCACCCCACATGGACTACGGCAGTCAGCTCACGGCATCTGTGGTAGAACAGTTGGAAGCAGCCTTGTGATGTCCTGTACTTGTGCTCCTGGGTAGAACAGGGATTTCGCCTTGGGGACCGAGATGATTCTCACCATAGAGCTGCCTATGATGACAGCTGGTGATGTTGAATGGGCCGGTATCTCAGGCCTCCGAGGAGCTCCGAGGATCTGAACCCAAAGGTAGAAGTCACCGGAGAGGGTGAAAGAACCGAGGATTAAGACGCAGCTACCTCCGGATCCGATCTTGATTAGGAAGCCAACACGGACGAAGGCGCCGGAACCTCTGGATCAAGGGCGGCAAAGCTGTTTCTGGTCTGTGTCAGTTCCGGGCTCAATTTCTCCATGGAGACCCCCGTTGCCAGAGGGACACCTTCTTCGTCTTCCACGGCGAGTAACGTACCTCCATGGCTGGTTGGTTGGGTCAAGATCAGCTCCGTTCTCCAGGGAAGGGGGAGACCCCTTCGGGGATGGAACCCTGCTGAGCACGGCAAGTCGGCTGAGGAGAGCCGACACGGAGGTGAAACTTCCACCAGACCAGAGCGGCGTCCAGCTACTGGAGTGGAAGTAAAATAAAAAGTAGGTGGCCGTGGATTCCCCAGTACCTTATGTAGGTTTGCTACTTGCTTGCTAAGAGTAGCTACTTCGCTCCTGTAGTCCTCCACAAGCAAGCAGTTGCTACATTGAAAGTCAACGCAGTCCACATTGTCCCGGAACAAAGCAAAGTAAACGCAGCTCCTGCAACGCTGGAAACGTTCAATAGCAACCTCCATTTGAGGTCGCCGAGCCAGCTAGGCTAGCTGGGATTTTGCGTCTCTCCCCCTATATGGAATCTGGCAGGATCCCGGGTCAGATAGCAGCGCTCACAGCAATTTATCCCAACAGAGCGTCAGGATTCAAAATATAATGAAAGTATATAAAAACACTGTCAGCTTTTAAACCGAGGTCTTTAGTTCAGGTTTCAGTGTTCGACAGCGGTCAACAACAACAAACATACGTTGCGCTCTGATGTCGTAGGGATTGTGTGCGTATTACCCTGTGGTGTGCGTTTTACCCAGTGGTGTGTGTATTACCCAGTGGTGTGTGTGTGTGTATTACCCAGTGGTGTGTGTGTGTGTGTGTGCGTTTTACCCAGTGGTGTGTGTGTGTGTATTACCCTGTGGTGTGTGTGTGTATTACCCAGTGGTGTGTGTATTACCCAGTGGTGTGTGTGTGTGTGTGTGTGTATTACCCAGTGGTGTGTGTATTACCCAGTGGTGTGTGTGTGTGTGTATTACCCAGTGGTGTGTGTATTACCCAGTGGTGTGTGTATTACCCAGTGGTGTTTGTATTACCCAGTGGTGTGTGTGTATTACCTAGTGGTGTGTGTGTATTACCTAGTGGTGTGTGTATTACCCAGTGGTGTGTGTATTACCCAGTGGTGTGTGTGTATTACCCAGTGGTGTGCGTTTTACCCAGTGGTGTGTGTGTGTGTATTACCCTGTGGTGTGTGTGTGTATTACCCAGTGGTGTGTGTATTACCCAGTGGTGTGTGTGTGTGTGTGTGTGTATTACCCAGTGGTGTGTGTATTACCCAGTGGTGTGTGTGTGTGTGTATTACCCAGTGGTGTGTGTATTACCCAGTGGTGTGTGTATTACCCAGTGGTGTTTGCATTACCCAGTGGTGTGTGCATTACCCAGTGGTGTGTGTGTATTACCTAGTGGTGTGTGTATTACCCAGTGGTGTGTGTATTACCCAGTGGTGTGTGTGTATTACCCAGTGGTGTGTGTATTACCCAGTGGTGTGTGTATTACCCAGTGGTGTGTGTGTGTGTATTACCCAGTGGTGTGTGTGTATTACCCAGTGGTGTGTGTGTATTACCCAGTGGTGCGTGTATTACCCAGTGGTGTGTGTATTACCCAGTGGTGTGTGTATTACCCAGTGGTGTGTGTGTATTACCCAGTGATGTGTGTGTATTACCCAGTGGTGTGTGTGTATTACCCAGTGGTGCGTGTATTACCCAGTGGTGTGTGTGTGTATTACCCAGTGGTGTGTGTGTGTGTGTATTACCTAGTGGTGTGTGTATTACCCAGTGGTGTGCGTGTATTACCCAGTGGTGTGTGTATTACCCAGTGGTATGTGTGTATTACCCAGTGGTGTGTGTATTACCCAGTGGTGTGTGTATTACCCAGTGGTGTGTGTGTGTGTGTATTACCTAGTGGTGTGTGTATTACCCAGTGGTGTGTGTGTATTACCCAGTGGTATGTGTGTATTACCCAGTGGTGTGTGTGTGTGTGTATTACCTAGTGGTGTGTGTATTACCCAGTGGTGTGTGTGTATTACCCAGTGGTGTGTGTTATACCCAGTGGTGTGTGTGTATTACCCAGTGGTGTGTGTATTACCCAGTGGTGTGTGTGTATTACCCAGTGGTGTGTTTATTACCCAGTGGTGTGTGTGTAATACCCAGTGGTGTGTGTATTACCCAGTGGTGTGTGTATTACCCAGTGGTGTGTGTGTATTACCCAGTGGTGTGTGTGTATTACCCAGTGGTGTGTGTGTATTACCCAGTGGTGTGTGTGTATTACCCAGTGGTGTGTGTGTATTACCCAGTGGTGTGTGTGTAATACCCAGTGGTGTGTGTATTACCCAGTGGTGTGTGTATTACCCAGTGGTGTGTGTGCGTATTACCCAGTGCGGTGTGTGTGTGTGTCGGACTGGTCAGCTGGTCCACCAGGGTCAGCAGGTGTGTCCTGTCCTGCTCCTCTCTCCAGGCCACGCCCACACTACTCGTCTCTCCATATGTAACCACACCCACCTGCGTCTCGTTCCGACCTGAAAACACATCCCCCGGAATTATATTTCCAGTCTCTTACAGACCATCGTTCTCTGCCTTCAGCAATGTCTTCTTTCACTTTGTGTTACTTTTTCATGTTAATGTTGGGTAGTTCAGTAAGAGCTGTGTTGTGATTGGATGGTTCAGTAAGAGCTGTGTTGTGATTGGATGGTACAGTAAGAGCTGTGTTCTGATTGGCCAGCAGGCGTACCAATATCAGCGCTGTTGACGAAGGCTTTGACAAACGTCTTCATGTCCTCAAATTCTGTCCCGCCCTCTGGCTGCCCGTCAGTCTCTGGCCCCGCCCTATTCCCGCCTCTCAGCAGGAACAGGACATCCATCGGCTTCCTGCATGGCACTGGGTCAGAGGTCACAGGATATCAACCAATCACAGAGTAGTAGAGGAATTCACCAGACCTCATCTATATTCACAAATGTGGGTGTGGTGTGTGGGTCTATCAAATCAAATGTTATTTGTCACATGCGACTAATACAACGGGTGTAGCACACCTTACCGTGAAATTCTTATGTACAATCCCTTAACCAACAATGCAGTTTTAAGAAAGATAAGTGTTAAGAAAAATATTTACTAAATAAACTAAAGTCAAAAATAGAAAAGCAACAATAAAATAACAATAACGAGGCTATATACAAGGGGTACTGGCAACGAGTCAATGTGCAGGGGTACAGGTTAGTCGAGGTAATTTAGGTAATATGTACATGTAGGTAGGGGTAAAGTGACTATGTATAAATAATAAACAGCAAGTAGCAGCAGCGTAAAAAAAGGGGGAGGTCAATTCAAATAGTCTGGGTAGCCATGTGATTAGATGTTCAGCAGTCTTAAGAAGCCTTCTGGACCTAGACTTGGCTCTCCGGTAACGCTTGCCGTGCAGTATCAGTAGCACTTCATGGCAACAGACGTGAGTGCTACGGGTCGGTAGTCATTTAAGCAGGTTACCTTGGTGTTCTTGGGCACAGGAACCATTGTGAAACATGTAGATATTACAGTCTTTGCCAGGTTGAACATTTCAGTGAAGACACTTACCAGTTGGTCAGCGCATGCTCGGAGAATACCCCCTGGTAATCCTCCTAGCCCTGTGGCCTTGTGAATGTTGACCTGTTTAAAGGGCTTACTCACATCGGCTACGGCGAGCGTGATCACACAGTCATCCAGAACAGCTGATGCTCTCATGCATGCTTCAGTGTTCGAAGCATACACAGAAGTAATTTAGCTCGTCTGGTAGGCTTGTGTCACTGGGCAGCTCATGGCTGGGATTCCCCTTATAGTCCGTAATAGTTTGCAAGTCCTGCCACATCTGATGAGCATCAGTGTAGTAGGATTCAATCTTAGTCCTGTATTGACACTTTGCCTGTTTGATGGTTCAGAGGGCATAGATCATAGTCATGGATGTAGAGGAGTTGCTCTACCAGGCTGGGATGTAGAGGAGTTGCTCTACCAGGCTGGGATGTAGAGGAGATGCTCTACCAGGCTGGGATGTAGAGGAGTTGCTCTACCAGGCTGGGATGTAGAGGAGTTGCTCTATCAGGCTGGGATGTAGAGGAGATGCTCTACCAGGCTGGGATGTAGAGGAGATGCTCTACCAGGCTGGGATGTAGAGGAGTTGCTCTACCAGGCTGGGATGTAGAGGAGATGCTCTACCAGGCTGGGATGTAGAGGAGATGCTCTACCAGGCTGGGATGTAGAGGAGATGCTCTACCAGGCTGGGATGTAGAGGAGATGCTCTACCAGGCTGGGATGTAGAGGAGATGCTCTACCAGGCTGGGATGTAGAGGAGTTGCTCTACCAGGCTGGGATGTAGAGGAGTTGCTCTACCAGGCTGGGATGTAGAGGAGATGCTCTACCAGGCTGGGATGTAGAGGAGATGCTCTACCAGGCTGGGATGTAGAGGAGTTGCTCTATCAGGCTGGGATGTAGAGGAGTTGCTCTATCAGGCTGGGATGTAGAGGAGTTGCTCTACCAGGCTGGGATGTAGAGGAGATGCTCTACCAGGCTGGGATGTAGAGGAGATGCTCTACCAGATCATTGACTCTGTACCGTAACACCCTGTATATAGCCTCCACATTGACTCTGTACAGGTACCTCCTGTATATAGCCTCCACATTGACTCTGTACAGGTACCTCCTGTATATAGCCTCCACATTGACTCTGTACAGGTACCTCCTGTATATAGCCTCCACATTGACTCTGTACCGGTACCCCCTGTATATAGCCTCCACATTGACTCTGTACCGTAATACCCTGTATATATCCTCCACATTGACTCTGTACCGGTACCCCCTGTATATAGCCTCCACATTGACTCAGTACCGGTACCCCCTGTATATAGCCTCCACATTGACTCTGTACCAGTACCCCCTGTATATAGCCTCCACATTGACTATGTACCGGTACCCCCTGTATATAGCCTCCACATTGACTCTGTACCGGTACCCCCTGTATATAGCCTCCACATTGACTCTGTACCGGTACCCCCTGTATATAGCCTCCACATTGACTCTGTACCGTAACACCCTGTATATAGCCTCCACATTGACTCAGTACCGGTACCCCCTGTATATAGCCTCCACATTGACTCTGTACCGGTACCCCCTGTATATAGCCTTCACATTGACTCTGTACCGGTACCCCCTGTATATAGCCTCCACATTGACTCAGTACCGGTACCCCCTGTATATAGCCTCCACATTGACTCTGTACCAGTACCCCCTGTATATAGCCTCCACATTGACTCTGTACCGGTACCCCCTATATATAGCCTCCACATTGACTCTGTACCGGTACCCCCTGTACATAGCCTCCACATTGACTCTGTACCGGTACCCCCTGTATATAGCCTCCACATTGACTCTGTACCGTAACACCCTGTATATAGCCTCCACATTGACTCTGTACCGGTACCCCCTGTATATAGCCTCCACATTGACTCTGTACCGGTACCCCCTGTATATAGCCTCCACATTGACTCTGTACCGGTACCCCCTGTATATAGCCTCCACATTGACTCTGTACCGTAACACCCTGTATATAGTCTCCACATTGACTCTGTACCGTAATACCCTGTATATAGCCTCCACATTGACTCTGTACCGGTACCCCCTGTATATAGCCTCCACATTGACTCTGTACCATAATACCCTGTATATAGCCTCCACATTGACTCTGTACCGGTACCCCCTGTATATAGCCTCCACATTGGCTCTGTACCGGTACCCCCCTGTATATAGCCTCCACATTGACTCTGTACCGTAACACCCTGTATATAGCCTCCGCATTGACTTGGTACCGTAACACCCTGTATATAGCCTCCACATTGACTCTGTACCGGTACCCCCTGTATATAGCTTCCACATTGACTCTGTACCAGTACCCCCTGTATATGGTCTCCCTATTGACTCTGTACCGTAACACCCTGTATATAGCCTCCACATTGACTCTGTACCGGTACCCCCTGTATATAGCCTCCACATTGACTCTGTACCGGTACCCCCTGTATATAGCCTCCACATTGACTCTGTACAGGTACCCCCTGTATATAGCCTCCACATTGACTCTGTACCGGTACCCCCTGTATATAGCCTCCGCATTGACTTGGTACCGTAACACCCTGTATATAGCCTCCACATTGACTCTGTACCGGTACCCCCTGTATATAGCTTCCACATTGACTCTGTGCCAGTACCCCCTGTATATAGCCTCCACATTGACTCTGTACAGGTACCCCCTGTATATAGCCTCCACATTGACTCTGTACCGGTACCCCCTGTATATAGCCTCCACATTGACTCTGTACCGGTACCCCCTGTATATAGCCTCCACATTGACTCTGTACCAGTACCCCCTGTATACAGCCTCCACATTGACTCTGTACCGGTACCCCCTGTATATAGCCTCCACATTGACTCTGTACAGGTACCCCCTGTATATAGCCTCCACATTGACTCTGTACCGGTACCCCCTGTATATAGCCTCCACATTGACTCTGTACCGGTACCCCCTGTATATAGCCTCCACATTGACTCTGTACCGGTACACCCTGTATATAGCCTCCACATTGACTCTGTACCGGTACCCCCTGTATATAGCCTCCACATTGACTCTGTACCGGTACCCCCTGTATATAGCCTCCACATTGACTCTGTACCGGTACCCCCTGTATATAGCCTCCACATTGACTCTGTACCGGTACACCCTGTATATAGCCTCCACTTTGACTCTGTACCGTAATACCCTCTATATAGCCTCCACATTGACTCTGTACCGTAACCCCCTGTATATATCCTCCACATTGACTCTGTACCGGTACACCCTGTATATAGCCTCCACATTGACGCTGTACATGTACCCCCTGTATATAGCCTCCACATTGACTCTGTACCGGTACCCCCTGTATATAGCCTCCACATTGACTCTGTACCGGTACCCCCTGTATATAGCCTCCACATTGACGCTGTACATGTACCCCCTGTATATAGTCTCCACATTGACTCTGTACTGGTACCCCCTGTATATAGCCTCCACATTGACTCTGTACCGGTACCCCCTGTATATAGCCTCCACATTGACTCTGTACTGGTACCCCCTGTATATAGCCTCCACATTGACTCTGTACCGTAACACCCTGTATATAGCCTCCACATTGACTCTGTACTGGTACCCCCTGTATATAGCCTCCACATTGACTCTGTACCGGTACCCCCTGTATATAGCCTCCACATTGACTCTGTACCGGTACACCCTGTATATAGCCTCCACATTGACTCTGTACCGGTACACCCTGTATATAGCCTCCACATTGACTCTGTACCGGTACCCCCTGTATATAGCCTCCACATTGACTCTGTACCGGTACCCCCTGTATATAGCCTCCACATTGACTCTGTACAGGTACCCCCTGTATATAGCCTCACTTTTGTTATTTACTGCTGCTCTTTATTTATTTGTTAATTTTATTTAAAAAAAATGTTTCACAGCATTGTTGGTTAAGGTCTTGTAAGTAAGCATTTACAATTTTATTTAATTTAATCCACTGCAGCACCATCTCAACAAAGTCAGTGTATACATGTGTTTGGTTCTGTGTGTGTGTGCGTGTTCTACCTGAGGGAGGCAGGGTGGCTCTGGGGGCCAGTGTGGGGGTGAGTCTTAGGGGAGGCAGGGTGGGGGAGCGAGGAGAGAGGGAGTTTCTGGTGATATTAACCACAGTGGTAACCAGAGAGGTAAGGCTGGTATAGTCCTCCACCATGAGGGGGCGCTGTGGGGAGCTGAGAGGCATCAGGTCCACCTCTCTAACCTTCGGCCCTACCCCGATGGGATACACCCGGGTGTGTGTGTGGGAGGAGGGGGGGCGCATGATCACGTCGGTGGGGGGGTTCTCTGTCACCAGGAAGACTAGCTGGGGGGAGGTAGGGGTGGAGGAGGGCCTATCAGTAATCACTTCCTGGTAGGTCTGGCCAATTGCTGCACCCGTGTTGGTCTTGTCCCCACCCCTCCAGCGGATCTCCCGCAGTCTCCTTAGCAACTTGGTTCTCTGCCACCGTATTTCCCAGCGCGTTATCTCCACGGTGACGGTTTCCGAGTATTGTATAACTGTAACACGCACGGACTCCTCCCCTTCCTCTGCCAGCTGTGTTATCACTTCCTCCAGAAAGAGGAGAGAGGCGTTAAATCCCACCTCCCCAACCGAGTCAGAACCTTCCAGGATAAATGTCACGTATTTAGAGGGAGGAGAGGAAGAAGAGGAGAGAGAGGAAGGAGAGGGAGAAGTAGTTGTAGGGGCCATGTCAGTAGGCTGTATCGGGTTGGGGAGGTGTTGGGACAGGGTAGAGGTCAGGGTGGAGGTCAGGGTGGGGATGGTCTCCAGCAGGGGAGGCTGTGTGGTGGTGGTGGTACCAAGGCTAAGTTTAGCCATGCCAGGCTTGGCGGGCGGGGACTTGGGGGTCTCCGGCTCCAGCCCCAGGGTACAGAGGTAGTCAGTGACCTCCATAAAGTTGTCCGGCAGCTCAGACACGCTGTTCAGCTGGTAAGCCCTGTTGTCAGGCTTGGCCTTCGTGATGTCATTAACCTGTGTCCAGCTAGCCTCCGGACCCAGCGCCAGCGTCAGGGTGGTAATGTCTTTCTTCCGAAGCAGCTTGACGGTGGAGCGGAGAGGCCGGGGATTGGCGCTGGCGGTGAGGATGATAGCGACGCGGCCGGCATGTTCTCGCTTGTTCTTGTCATAGATGTTGATTGCCAGATACTTCACCGCCTCGTCTAGAAACGCAGCATCACCACCACTGTAGTGCAGCTCACGCACTGTCTTCTTAAACAACCACTTCTGAACCTAGAGGTTAGAGGTCAGGAGTTAGGAGTGAAGTCAATGTAACATGAAGAATATGGCTAATATCGGATAACAAACTCTCTCAGTTAGAAGATGGCATTGTGTGTGTGTACCTGCATGTTATAGCTCTTGACTAGAGGTTTCAGACTAGACCCTGTCATTAGCCAACTCTGATAAGACGCTGTCATTAACCAACTCTGATAAGACCCTGTCATTAACCATCTCAGATAAGACCCTGTCATTAACTTCTTGCGACTATAGGGGGTGCTGTTTCAAATGAGCATAATTGTCTCTACAGATGAAACGGCTTCCTACTCAATTCTTGATCGTACAATATGCATATTATTGTTATTATTGGATAGAAAACACTATCTAGTTTCTATAGCCGTTTGAATTATGTCTCTGAGTGGAACAGAACTCTTTCTACAGCGAAATCCATGACAGGTTTTGCGAAGGTCTGAGAGCGAAGCTCTGATCTCAGTTCAGTTTAAAGGGGTGTGTATATCCTATGGAACGACACGAACTGCACCCGCCTTCCCCTGGATGTCAGTAACCAATGAGAAGTGGAATGGGCTTCCTAGGTATCTCTCAGAGGTTATAAAACACCAAGGAGTGAGGTACGCCATCTTTTCGATGTTGAACTTTACGCAGAGAGAGACCTGGGCATGCCATTTTAGAACTCTCAGTAATGAACTTTAGATATATCAGTCTGTAATTTAATTTGATATAGGTGTTAGAAACATCATAACGAAGCTATTTGAAACCGAGTTATATCAGATTATGCGAGTATATTGCTATTTTTCGGAATTTCCTCAGTATTGCGTATTGAGTATTTGGACACGTTAGCTAATGTTAGCAATTGTTAGCTATAGTTAGCTGCTATATCAGAAGTTGAATGCAACGTTTTACAACCAAGCAACGATTCTTTTGGACAAAGTACCACTTGGCCAAGATTCCGATGGAAGCTCGTCGAAAAGTAAGAGCTATTTATGATGTTATTCTATTTTTATGTGGAAAAATGTAAACTCAATAATGGCAAATAGTGACGCCGTTATTGCGGCACTAGTCTGTCTGTAACGCACACTGTATGTCTAGTAACGTTAATTTTAAAAATCTAACTTAGCGGTTGCATTAATAACTAATGCATCTTTCATTTCATGGCCAACCTGTATTTTTTTTGTCAAGTTTATGAATAGTTTTCAATAAAAATAGTTGTATTATCATGATGCTGCCGGGCAGATTGCTTGAGTAGTTGGACAGTATTTCCATTGTGTAAGCACGATTTGTGCCGCTAAATATGCACATTTTCGATCAAACTGTATATGTATGTTGTAATGTGATGTTACAGGAGTGTCATCTGAAGAATTCTGAGAAGGTTAGTGAAAAAATTAATATATTTTGGCGATGTTTACGTTATCGCTCTCTTTGGCTAGAATCAATGCTGGTGTAACGTTTGCATATGTGGTATGCTAATATAACGATTTATTGTGTTTTCGCTGTAAGACACTTAGAAAATCTGAAATATTGTCTGTATTCACAGGATCTGTGTCTTTTGATTAGTGTATGCTGTGTATTTTTACGAAATGTTTGATGATTAGTAAGTAGGTAAACACGTTGCTCAATGTAGTTTTTCAATTCCATTTGTGACGGTGGGTGCAATTGTAACCAATGCCATCTACCTGAAATATGCAAATTTTTCTAACAAAACCTATCCTATACCATAAATATGTTATCAGACTGTCATCTGAGGAGGTTTTTTCTTGGTTAGTGGCTATCAATATCTTAGTTTAGCCGAATTGGTGATAGCTACTGGTGTTGAGAGAAAATGGTGGACAAGAAAAATGGTGATTTTTGCTAACGTGTTTAGCTAATAGATTTACATATTGTGTCTTCCCTGTAAAACATTTTAAAAATCTGAAATGGTGGCTTTATTCACATGATCTGTATCTTTCATTAGGTGTCTTGGACTTGTGATTTAATGATATTTAGATGCTACTATTTAATTGTGACGCTATGCTAGCGATGCTAATCAGTGTGGGGGGGGGGGGGGGGGGTGCTCCCGGACCCGGGGTAGGTGCTCGGTAGAGGTTAACCATCTCAGATAAGACCCTGTCATTAACCAACTCGGACTAGACCCTGTCATTAACCATCTCTGATAAGACCCTGTCATTAACCATCTCAGATAAGACCCTGTCATTAACCAACTCTGACTAGACCCTGTCATTAACCATCTCAGATAAGACCCTGTCATTTACCAACTCTGACTAGACCCTGTCATTAACCAACTCAGATAAGACCCTGTCATTAACCATCTCAGATTAGACCCTGTCATTAACCAACTCAGATTAGACCCTGTCATTAACCATCTCAGATTAGACCCTGTCATTAACCAACTCAGATTAGACCCTGTCATTAACCAACTCAGATAAGACCCTGTCATTAACCAACTCTGACTAGACCCTGTCATTAACCAACTCTGACTAGACCCTGTCATTAACCAACTCTGACTAGACCCTGTCATTAACCATCTCTGATAAGACCCTGTCATTAACCATCTCAGATTAGACCCTGTCATTAACCAACTCAGATTAGACCCTGTCATTAACCATCTCAGATTAGACCCTGTCATTAACTTCTTGCGACTACAGGGGGTGCTGTTTTCTCATTAGCATAATTGCATTACAGATTAAACGGCTTCCTACTAAATTCTTTATCGTACAATATGCATATTATTACTATTATTGGATAGAAAACAGTCTCTAGTTTCTATAGGCGTTGGAATTTTGTCTCTGAGTGGAACAGAACTCATTCTACAGCAATTTCCCTGACATGGAGTCAGATTTCACACATTTTGGCCCCTGATCTGGAGTCAGTTTTAAGGCCACTGTTATTGCTATGAGCATACAGACACTGCTTACGTCTTCCCCTGGATGCCTTTACGTGATGACGATTTGAATGGTGTCGATTGCCCAGTCACAGCCCCTATAAAACAAAAACACGTGTAGGTAGGAACTCTTTTCTAGATGCGTCATGCGCGCGGAGGACACTGAACGGCTCTTTTTCAAAGCATTAGTGTAGCCAGTTATATTTTTCCGGTCATGTTTCTACTTGTTATAGGAGTTAAAAACATCATAAGGTAGTTAATTTAAACCGTTTCATAGCAATTTATATCCGTTTAGTGCGATTTTGAGGGCGCTGGGCACATTTCGGGCTCCCGGTCGTACGTTAGTGGGCATTTCGACGGACAAGTGGACATCTTTCGACCAAAAGAAGATTAGACCCAAGAAAGAATTCTTTGCCCAAGATTCTGATGGAAGAACAGCTCACAGTAAGAACAATTTATGATGATAAATCGTGTTTCTGTCGATAAATGTTAAACGTTTATGTCGCCATCTTGTTTGCTATAGCTTCGCTTGGCGCAACCTGTATTGAAAAGTAAGGATAATTTAAAAAATGTAAATCAGCGATTGCATTAAGAACTAATTTGTCTTTCGATTCCTGTCAACCCTGTATTTTTTAGTCAAGTATATGATTAGCTATTGATTAAACTAGATCACTCAAAGATGGCGACCGACTTTACCAGGCTTGTTTTGCTACTATTTTCATTGTATAACCACGTTTTTTTATGGCTAAATATGCACATTTTCGAACAAACTGTATATGTATGTTGTAATATGATGTTACAGGAGTGTCATCTGAAGGATTCTGAGAAGGTTAGTGAAAAAATTAATATATTTTGGCGATGATATGATATAGCTCTCTTTGGCTAGAATCAGTGCTCGGGTAACGTTTGCGTATGTGGTATGCTAATATAACGACTTATTGTGTTTTCGCCGTAAAACACTTAGAAAATCTGAAATGTTGTCTGAATTCACAAGATCTGTGTCTGTCCATTGCTGTGTGCTGTGTATTTTTAAGAAATGTTTTATGATGAGTAAATTGGTAATACACGTTGCTGTCTATAGTAATTCTAGGAGCTTTGGTGAGATTTGTGATGCTGGCTGCAATGGCAAACTATGATTTATACCTGAAATATGCACATTTTTCTAACAAAACCTATCCTATACCATAAATATGTTATCAGACTGTCATCTGATGAGTTTTTTTCTTGGTTAGTGGCTATCAATATCTTAGTTTAGCCGAATTGGTGATAGCTACTGGTGTTGAGAGAAAATGGTGGACAAGAAAAATTGTGATTTTTGCTAACGTGTTTAGCTAATAGATTTACATATTGTGTCTTCCCTGTAAAACATTTTAAAAATCTGAAATGGTGGCTTTATTCACAGGATCTGTATCTTTCATTAGGTGTCTTGGACTTGTGATTTAATGATATTTAGATGCTACTATTTAATTGTGACGCTATGCTAGCGATGCTAATCAGTGTGGGGGGGGGGGGGTGGGGGGTGCTCCCGGACACGGGGTAGGTGCTCGGTAGAGGTTAACCATCTCAGATTAGACCCTGTCATTAACCATCTCAGATTAGACCCTGTCATTAACCATCTCAGATTAGACCCTGTCATTAACCATCTCAGATTAGACCCTGTCATTAACCAACTCAGATTAGACCCTGTCATTAACCAACTCAGATTAGACCCTGTCATTAACCAACTAAGATTAGACCCTGTCATTTACCAACTCTGACTAGACCCTGTCATTAACCAACTCTGACTAGACCCTGTCATTAACCAACTCTGACTAGACCCTGTCATTAACCAACTCAGATTAGACCCTGTCATTAACCAACTCAGATTAGACCCTGTCATTTACCAACTCTGACTAGACCCTGTCATTAACCATCTCTGATAAGACCCTGTCATTAACCAACTCAGATTAGACCCTGTCATTAACCATCTCAGATTAGACCCTGTCATTAACTTCTTGCGACTACAGGGGGTGCTGTTTTCTCATTAGCATAATTGCATTACAGATTAAACGGCTTCCTACTAAATTCTTTATCGTACAATATGCCTATTATTACTATTGTTGGATAGAAAACAGTCTCTAGTTTCTATAGGCGTTGGAATTTTGTCTCTGAGTGAAACAGAAGTCATTTGACAGCACTTTCCTTGACCAAGAAGAAGAATGAAAGATGTGTATGCTCGCTTCAACGCTCTGCCTATATATGGTCACGCCACCTATGACCCGAAACACACTTCATTCGTCTTCCTCTGGGTGTCAAGAGGACGTCAGAGGATACATTTTTTGTTTATCTTGTACTGACGTGAAATAAGACCTATTTCTTTGGCGTGACCGACAACTTCCGGTTCTCTGAATCGCGCGATTTGGAGGTGCGATTGTCTACTGTTTTGCTGCCGTTACGGATGAAAACTATCTCCGTCTCGAAGTTTGTTTGATACATGTTACCATATCATCGTAATGTATGTTTTTTCAATATAGATTAATCAGATTATTTGAATTTTTTTCGGGAGTTTTGCCGTGTTCCGTTCTGTGACTTTTTTTAGTTTGGACAGATCCGTGCTAGTCGACCAGTACCTATGCGAAATGAAGAGGGAAAGTTGCCATTGTGAATGGATTGAACGACTCATCAGGACTAAGGACACCTTGATCAACATTCTGATGAAAGATCAGCAATAGTAAGACCCAATTTACGATGTTATTTCATATATCTGTCGTGCATGTGAACTGGTCGTGGGCGCCCAGCTGGTTCTGGCTGGCGTGGCTATGCTAATTTAGCGCTACATTTTGTTTTCGCTATAAAACATTTAATAAATCTGAAATATTGTTTGGATTCACCAGATGTTGGGCTTTCAATATCTGTACGCTGTGTATTTTTTCTGAAATGTTTTAAGATAAGTAATTAGTTATATGACGTTGGTCTCTGTAATTGTTCTGGCTGCGTCGGCACTATTTCAGATTGCAGCTGCAATGTAGAACTGTGATTTATACCTGAAAAATGCACATAAAAAAAAAAAAACTATGCTATACCATAAATATGTTATCAGACTGTCATCTTATGAAGTTGTTTCTTGGTTAGTGGCTATATATATTTTTATTTAGTCGAATTAGTGATAGCTACTGACGCAGGAAAAAACTGTTGGAGTAAAAAAATTGTGTCTTTTGCTAACGTGTTTAGCTAATAGATTTACATATTGTGTCTTCCCTGTAAAACATTATAAAAATCTGAAATGGTGGCTTTATTCACAGGATCTGTATCTTTCATTAGGTGTCTTGGACTTGTGATTTAATGATATTTAGATGCTACTATTTAATTGTGACGCTATGCTAGCGATGCTAATCAGTGTGGGGAGGGTGGGGGGTGCTCCCGACACGGGGTAGGTGCTCGGTAGAGGTTAACCAACTCTGACTAGACCCTGTCATTAACCATCTCAGATAAGACCCTGTCATTAACCATCTCTGATAAGACCCTGTCATTAACCAACTCGGACTAGACCCTGTCATTAACCATCTCAGATAAGACCCTGTCATTAACCATCTCTGATAAGACCCTGTCATTAACCAAATCGGACTAGACCCTGTCATTAACCGACTCTGACTAGACCCTGTCATTAACCATCTCAGATAAGACCCTGTCATTAACCATCTCAGATAAGACCCTGTCATTAAACATCTCTGATAAGACCCTGTCATTAACCAACTCGGACTAGACCCTGTCATTAACCAACTCTGACTAGACCCTGTCATTAACACTACATAAAGAGAGACACCACAACACTACATAAAGAGAGACACCACAACACTACATAAAGAGAGACACCACAACACTACATAAAGAGACACCACAACACTACATAAAGAGAGACACCACAACACTACATAAAGAGAGACACCACAACACTACATAAAGAGAGACAACACTACATAAAGAGAGACACCACAACACTACATAAGGAGAGACACCACAACACTACATATAGAGAGACACCACAACACTATATAAAGAGAGACACCACAACACTACATAAAGAGAGACACCACAACACTACATAAAGAGAGACAACACAACACTACATAAAGAGAGACACCACAACACTACATAAAGAGAGACAACACAACACTACATAAAGAGAGACACCACAACACTACATAAAGAGAGACACCACAACACTACATAAAGAGAGACACCACAACACTACATAAAGAGACACCACAACACTACATAAAGAGAGACACCACAACACTACATAAAGAGAGACACCACAACACTACATAAAGAGAGACAACACTACATAAAGAGAGACACCACAACACTACATAAGGAGAGACACCACAACACTACATATAGAGAGACACCACAACACTATATAAAGAGAGACACCACAACACTACATAAAGAGAGACACCACAACACTACATAAAGAGAGACACCACAACACTACATAAAGAGAGACACCACAACACTACATAAAGAGAGACAACACAACACTACATAAAGAGAGACACCACAACACTACATAAAGAGAGACCACAACACTACATAAAGAGAGACACCACAACACTACATAAAGAGAGACAACACTACATAAAGAGAGACACCACAACAATACATAAGGAGAGACACCACAACACTACATATAGAGAGACACCACAACACTATATAAAGAGAGACACTACAACACTACATAAAGAGAGATACCACAACACTACATAAAGAGAGACACCACAACACTACATATAGAGAGACACCACAACACTACATAAAGAGAGACACCACAACACTACATAAAGAGAGACAAAACTGCATATAGAGAGAGACACCACAACACTACATAAAGAGAGACACCACAACACTACATAAAGAGAGACACCACAACACTACATAAAGAGAGACACCACAACACTACATAAAGAGACACACCACAACACTACATAAAGAGACACCACAACACTACATATAGAGAGACACCACAACACTACATATAGAGAGACACCACAACACTACATAGAGAGAGACACCACAACACTACATAAAGAGAGACACCACAACACTACATATAGAGAGACACCACAACACTACATATAGAGAGACACCACAACACTACATATAGAGAGACACCACAACACTACATATAGAGAGACACCACAACACTACATATAGAGAGACACCACAACACTACATATAGAGAGACACCACAACACTACATAAAGAGAGACACCACAACACTACATATAGAGAGACAAAACTACATATAGAGAGAGACACCACAACACTACATAAAGAGACACCACAACACTACATAAAGAGAGACAGCACAACACTACATAAAGAGAGACAACACTACATAAAGAGAGACAACACTACATAAAGAGAGACACCACAACACTACATAAAGAGAGACAAAACAACACTACATAGACACCACAACACTACATAAAGAGAGACACCACAACACTACATAAAGAGAGACACCACAACACTACATAAAGAGAGACACCACAACACTACATAAAGAGAGACACCACAACACTACATATAGAGAGACAAAACTACATATAGAGAGAGACACCACAACACTACATAAAGAGAGACAACACTACATAAAGAGAGACAGCACAACACTACATAAAGAGAGACACCACAACACTACATAAAGAGAGACACCACAACACTACATAAAGAGAGACACCACAACACTACATAAAGAGAGACACCACAACACTACATAAAGAGAGACACCACAACACTATATAAAGAGAGACACCACAACACTACATAGAGACACCACAACACTACATAAAGAGAGACACCACAACACTACATAAAGAGAGACACCACAACACTACATATAGAGAGACAAAACTACATATAGAGAGAGACACCACAACACTACATAAAGAGAGACACCACAACACTATATAAAGAGAGACACCACAACACTATATAAAGAGAGACACCACAACACTACATAAAGAGAGACACCACAACACTATATAAAGAGAGACACCACAACACTATATAAAGAGAGACACCACAACACTACATAAAGAGAGACACCACAACACTACATAAAGAGAGACACCACAACACTACATAAAGAGAGACACCACAACACTACATAAAGAGAGACACCACAACACTACATAAAGAGAGACACCACAACACTACATAAAGAGAGACACCACAACACTACATAAAGAGAGACAACACTACATAAAGAGAGACACCACAACACTACATAAAGAGAGACAACACTACATAAAGAGAGACACCACAACACTACATAAAGAGAGACACCACAACACTACATAAAGAGAGACAACACAACACTACATAAAGAGAGACACCGCAACACTACATATAGAGAGACACCACAACACTACATAAAGAGAGACACCACAACACTACATAAAGAGAGACAACACTACATGAAGAGAGACACCACAACACTACATAAAGAGAGACACCACAACACTATATAGAGAGAGACACCACAACACTACATAAAGAGAGACACCACAACGCTACATAAAGAGAGACACCACAACACTACATAGAGAGAGACACCACAACACTATATAGAGAGAGACAACACAACACTATATAAAGAGAGACACCACAACACTACATAAAGAGAGACACCACCACACTACATAAAGAGAGACACCACAACACTACAGAAAGAGAGACACCACAACACTACATAACGAGAGACACCACAACACTACATAAAGAGAGACACCACAACACTATATAGAGAGACACCACAACACTATATAGAGAGACACCACAACACTACATAAAGAGAGACACCACAACACTACATAAAGAGAGACACCACAACACTACATAAAGAGAGACACCACAACACTACATAAAGAGAGACACCACAACACTACATAAAGAGAGAGCCCACAACACTACATAAAGAGAGACACCACAACACTACATATAGAGAGACACCACAACACTACATATAGAGAGACACCACAACACTACATATAGAGAGACACCACAACACTACATATAGAGAGACACCAACACTACATATAGAGAGACACCACAACACTACATAAAGAGAGACACCACAACACTACATATAGAAAGACAAAACTACATATAGAGAGAGACACCACAACACTACATAAAGAGAGACAACACTACATAAAGAGAGACAGCACAACACTACATAAAGAGAGACAACAATACATAAAGAGAGACAACACTACATAAAGAGAGACACCACAACACTACATAAAGAGAGACAACACAACACTACATAAAGACACCACAACACTACATAAAGAGAGACACCACAACACTACATAAAGAGAGACACCACAACACTACATAAAGAGAGACACCACAACACTACATATAGAGAGACAACACTACATATAGAGAGACAAAACTACATATAGAGAGAGACACCACAACACTACATAAAGAGAGACAACACTACATAAAGAGAGACAGCACAACACTACATAAAGAGAGACAACACTACATAAAGAGAGACACCACAACACTACATAAAGAGAGACAACACTACATAAAGAGAGACACCACAACACTACATAAAGAGAGACACCACAACACTACATAAAGAGAGACACTACAACACTACATAAAGAGACACCACAACACTACATAAAGAGAGACACCACAACACTACATAAAGAGAGACACCACAACACTACATAAAGAGAGACACCACAACACTATATAAAGAGAGACACCACAACACTACATAAAGAGAGACAACACTACATAAAGAGAGACACCACAACACTACATAAAGAGAGACACCACAACACTACATAAAGAGAGACACCACAACACTACATATAGAGAGACAAAACTAAATATAGAGAGAGACACCACACCACTACATAAAGAGAGACAACACTACATAAAGAGAGACACCACAACACTACATAAAGAGAGACACCACTACATAAAGAGAGACACCACAACACTACATAAAGAGAGACAACACTACATAAAGAGAGACACCACAACACTACAGAAAGAGAGACACCACAACACTACATAACGAGAGACACCACAACACTACATAAAGAGAGACACCACAACACTATATAGAGAGACACCACAACACTATATAGAGAGACACCACAACACTACATAAAGAGAGACACCACAACACTACATAAAGAGAGACACCACAACACTACATAAAGAGAGACACCACAACACTACATAAAGAGAGACACCACAACACTACATAAAGAGAGAGCCCACAACACTACATAAAGAGAGACACCACAACACTACATATAGAGAGACACCACAACACTACATATAGAGAGACACCACAACACTACATATAGAGAGACACCAACACTACATATAGAGAGACACCACAACACTACATAAAGAGAGACACCACAACACTACATATAGAAAGACAAAACTACATATAGAGAGAGACACCACAACACTACATAAAGAGAGACAACACTACATAAAGAGAGACAGCACAACACTACATAAAGAGAGACAACAATACATAAAGAGAGACAACACTACATAAAGAGAGACACCACAACACTACATAAAGAGAGACAACACAACACTACATAAAGACACCACAACACTACATAAAGAGAGACACCACAACACTACATAAAGAGAGACACCACAACACTACATAAAGAGAGACACCACAACACTACATAAAGAGAGACAACACTACATATAGAGAGACAAAACTACATATAGAGAGAGACACCACAACACTACATAAAGAGAGACAACACTACATAAAGAGAGACAGCACAACACTACATAAAGAGAGACAACACTACATAAAGAGAGACACCACAACACTACATAAAGAGAGACAACACTACATAAAGAGAGACACCACAACACTACATAAAGAGAGACACCACAACACTACATAAAGAGAGACACTACAACACTACATAAAGAGACACCACAACACTACATAAAGAGAGACACCACAACACTACATAAAGAGAGACACCACAACACTACATAAAGAGAGACACTACAACACTACATAAAGAGACACCACAACACTACATAAAGAGAGACACCACAACACTATATAAAGAGAGACACCACAACACTACATAAAGAGAGACACCACAACACTACATATAGAGAGACACCACAACACTACATAAAGAGAGACACCACAACACTACATAAAGAGAGACACCACAACACTACATAAAGAGAGACACCACAACACTACATAAAGAGAGACAACACTACATAAAGAGAGACACCACAACACTACATAAAGAGAGACAACACAACATAAAGAGAGACACCACAACACTACATATAGAGAGACACCACAACACTACATAAAGAGAGACACCACAACACTACATAAAGAGAGACACCACAACACTACATATAGAGAGACACCACTACATAAAGAGAGACACCACAACACTACATAAAGAGAGACAACACTACATGAAGAGAGACACCACAACACTACATAAAGAGAGACACCACAACGCTACATAAAGAGAGACACCACAACACTACATAGAGAGAGACACCACAACATTATATAGAGAGAGACAACACAACACTATATAAAGAGAGACACCACAACACTACATAAAGAGAGACACCACCACACTACATAAAGAGAGACACCACAACACTACATAAAGAGAGACACCACAACATTACAGAAAGAGAGACACCACAACACTACATAACGAGAGACACCACAACACTACATAAAGAGAGACACCACAACACTATATAGAGAGACACCACAACACTACATAAAGAGAGACACCACAACACTACATAAAGAGAGACAACACTACATAAAGAGAGACACCACAACACTACATAAGGAGAAACACCACAACACTACATAAAGAGAGACACCACAACACTACATAAAGAGAGACACCACAACACTACATAAAGAGAGACACCACAACACTACATAAAGAGAGACACCACAACACTACATAAAGAGAGACACCACAACACTACATAAAGAGAGACACCACAACACTACATAAAGAGACACCACAACACTACATAAAGAGACACCACAACACTACATAGAGACACCACAACACTACATAGAGACACCACAACACTACATAAGGAGAGACACCACAACACTACATAAAGAGAGACACCACAACACTACATAAAGAGAGACACCACAACACTACATAAAGAGAGACACCACAACACTACATAAAGAGAGACACCACAACACTACATAAAGAGAGACACCACAACACTACATAAAGAGAGACACCACAACACTACATAAAGAGAGACACCACAAAACTACATAAAGAGAGACACCACAAAACTACATAAAGAGAGACAACACTACATAAAGAGAGACACCACAACACTACATAAAGAGAGACACCACAACACTACATAAAGAGAGACACCACAACACTACATAAAGAGAGACACCACAACACTACATAAAGAGAGACACCACAACACTACATAAAGAGAGACACCACAACACTACATAAAGAGAGACACCACAACACTACATAAAGAGAGACAACACTACATAAAGAGAGACACCACAACACTACATAAAGAGAGACAACACTACATAAAGAGAGACACCACAACACTACATATAGAGAGACACCACAACACTACATAAAGAGAGACACCACAACACTACATAAAGAGAGACACCACAACACTACATATAGAGAGACACCACTACATAAAGAGAGACACCACAACACTACATAAAGAGAGACACCACAACACTATATAGAGAGAGACACCACAACACTACATAAAGAGAGACACCACAACGCTACATAAAGAGAGACACCACAACACTACATAGAGAGAGACACCACAACATTATATAGAGAGAGACAACACAACACTATATAAAGAGAGACACCACAACACTACATAAAGAGAGACACCACCACACTACATAAAGAGAGACACCACAACACTACATAAAGAGATACACCACAACATTACAGAAAGAGAGACACCACAACACTACATAACGAGAGACACCACAACACTACATAAAGAGAGACACCACAACACTATATAGAGAGACACCACAACACTACATAAAGAGAGACACCACAACACTACATAAAGAGAGACACCAAAACACTACATAAAGAGAGACACCACAACACTACATAAAGAGAGACACCACAACACTACATAAAGAGAGACACCACAACACTACATAAAGAGAAACACCACAACACTACATAACGAGAGACACCACAACACTACATAAAGAGAGACACCACAACACTACATAAAGAGAGACACCACACTACATAAAGAGAGGCACCACAACACTACATGAAGAGAGGCACCACAACACTACATAACGAGAGACACCACAACACTACATAAAGAGAGACACCACAACACTACATAAAGAGAGACACCACAACACTACATAAAGAGAGACACCACAACACTACATAAAGAGAGACACCACAACACTACATAAAGAGAGACACCACAACACTACATAAAGAGAGACACCACAACACTACATAAAGAGAGACACCACAACACTACATAAAGAGAGACACCACAACACTACATAAAGAGAGACACCA
This sequence comes from Salvelinus fontinalis, assembly GCF_029448725.1. Lineage (NCBI taxonomy): Eukaryota > Metazoa > Chordata > Actinopteri > Salmoniformes > Salmonidae > Salvelinus > Salvelinus fontinalis. The sequence goes on from NW_026600531.1 coordinate 177,226, forward strand.
CAACACTACATAAAGAGAGACAACACTATATAGAGAGAGACACCACAACACTACATAAAGAGAGACAACACTACACTACATAAAGAGAGACACCACAACACTACATAAAGAGAGACAACACAACACTACATAAAGAGAGACACCACAACACTACATATAGAGAGACAAAACTACATATAGAGAGAGACACCACAACACTACATAAAGAGAGACAACACTACATAAAGAGAGACACCACAACACTACATAAGGAGAAACACCACAACACTACATAAAGAGAGACACCACAACACTACATAAAGAGAGACACCACAACACTACATAAAGAGAGACACCACAACACTACATAAAGAGAGACACCACAACACTACATAAAGAGAGACACCACAACACTACATAAAGAGAGACACCACAACACTACATAAAGAGACACCACAACACTACATAAAGAGACACCACAACACTACATAGAGACACCACAACACTACATAGAGACACCACAACACTACATAAGGAGAGACACCACAACACTACATAAAGAGAGACACCACAACACTACATAAAGAGAGACACCACAACACTACATAAAGAGAGACACCACAACACTACATAAAGAGAGACACCACAACACTACATAAAGAGAGACACCACAACACTACATAAAGAGAGACAACACTACATAAAGAGAGACACCACAACACTACATAAAGAGAGACAACACTACATAAAGAGAGACACCACAACACTACATATAGAGAGACACCACAACACTACATAAAGAGAGACACCACAACACTACATAAAGAGAGACACCACAACACTACATATAGAGAGACACCACTACATAAAGAGAGACACCACAACACTACATAAAGAGAGACACCACAACACGATATAGAGAGAGACACCACAACACTACATAAAGAGAGACACCACAACGCTACATAAAGAGAGACACCACAACACTACATAGAGAGAGACACCACAACATTATATAGAGAGAGACAACACAACACTATATAAAGAGAGACACCACAACACTACATAAAGAGAGACACCACCACACTACATAAAGAGAGACACCACAACACTACATAAAGAGATACACCACAACATTACAGAAAGAGAGACACCACAACACTACATAACGAGAGACACCACAACACTACATAAAGAGAGACACCACAACACTATATAGAGAGACACCACAACACTACATAAAGAGAGACACCACAACACTACATAAAGAGAGACACCAAAACACTACATAAAGAGAGACACCACAACACTACATAAAGAGAGACACCACAACACTACATAAAGAGAGACACCACAACACTACATAAAGAGAAACACCACAACACTACATAACGAGAGACACCACAACACTACATAAAGAGAGACACCACAACACTACATAAAGAGAGACACCACACTACATAAAGAGAGGCACCACAACACTACATGAAGAGAGGCACCACAACACTACATAACGAGAGACACCACTACACTACATAAAGAGAGACACCACAACACTACATAAAGAGAGACACCACAACACTACATAAAGAGAGACACCACAACACTACATAAAGAGAGACACCACAACACTACATAAAGAGAGACACCACAACACTACATAAAGAGAGACACCACAACACTACATAAAGAGAGACACCACAACACTACATAAAGAGAGACAACACTATATAGAGAGAGACACCACAACACTACATAAAGAGAGACAACACTACACTACATAAAGAGAGACACCACAACACTACATAAAGAGAGACAACACAACACTACATAAAGAGAGACACCACAACACTACATATAGAGAGACAAAACTACATATAGAGAGAGACACCACAACACTACATAAAGAGAGACAACACTACATGAAGAGATACAACACTACATAAAGAGAGACACCACAACACTACATAAAGAGAGACACCACAACACTACATAAAGAGAGAGACACCACAACACTACATAAAGAGATACACCACAACACTACATAAAGAGAGACACCACAACACTACATATAGAGAGACAACACTATATAGAGAGAGACACCACAACACTACATAAGGAGAGACACCACAACACTACATAAAGAGAGACACCACAACACTACATGAAGAGAGACACCACAACACTACATATAGAGAGACACCACAACACTACATAAAGAGAGACAACACTACATAACGAGAGACACCACAACACTACATATAGAGAGACAACACTACATATAGAGAGACACCACAACACTACATAAAGAGAGACAACACTACACTACATAAAGAGAGACACCACAACACTACATAAAGAGAGACAACACTACATGAAGAGATACAACACTACATAAAGAGAGACACCACAACACTACATAAAGAGAGACACCACAACACTACATAAAGAGAGAGACACCACAACACTACATAAAGAGATACACCACAACACTACATAAAGAGAGACACCACAACACTACATATAGAGAGACAACACTATATAGAGAGAGACACCACAACACTACATAAAGAGAGACACCACAACACTACATATAGAGAGACACCACTACATAAAGAGAGACACCACAACACTACATAAAGAGAGACAACACTACATAAAGAGAAACACCACAACACTACATAAAGAGAGACACCACAACACTACATAAAGAGACACCACAACACTACATAAAGAGACACCACAACACTACATAGAGACACCACAACACTACATAAGGAGAGACACCACAACACTACATAAAGAGAGACACCACAACACTACATAAAGAGAGACACCACAACACTACATAAAGAGAGACACCACAACACTACATAAAGAGATACACCACAACATTACAGAAAGAGAGACACCACAACACTACATAACGAGAGACACCACAACACTACATAAAGAGAGACACCACAACACTACATAGAGAGAGACACCACAACATTATATAGAGAGAGACAACACAACACTATATAAAGAGAGACACCACAACACTACATAAAGAGAGACACCACCACACTACATAAAGAGAGACACCACAACACTACATAAAGAGATACACCACAACATTACAGAAAGAGAGACACCACAACACTACATATAGAGAGACAACACAACACTACATAAAGAGAGACACCACAACACTACATAAAGAGAGACACCACAGCACTATATAGAGAGACACCACAACACTACATAAAGAGAGACAACACTACATAAAGAGAGACACCACAACACTACATAAGGAGAGACACCACAACACTACATAAAGAGAGACACCACAACACTACATAAAGAGAGACACCACAACACTACATAAAGAGAGACACCACAACACTACATAAAGAGAGACACCACAACACTACATAAAGAGAGACACCACAACACTACATAAAGAGAGACACCACAACACTACATAAAGAGAGACACCACAACACTACATAAAGAGAGACACCACAACACTACATAAAGAGAGACAACACTACATAAAGAGAGACACCACAACACTACATATAGAGAGACACCACAACACTACATAAAGAGAGACACCACAACACTACATAAAGAGAGACACCACAACACTACATAAAGAGAGACACCACAAAACTACATAAAGAGAGACAACACTACATAAAGAGAGACACCACAACACTACATAAAGAGAGACACCACAACACTACATAAAGAGAGACACCACAACACTACATAAAGAGAGACACCACAACACTACATAAAGAGAGACACCACAACACTACATAAAGAGAGACACCACAACACTACATAAAGAGAGACACCACAACACTACATAAAGAGAGACACCAGAACACTACATAAAGAGACACCACAACACTACATAAAGAGAGACACCACAACACTACATAAAGAGAGACACCACAACACTACATAAGGAGAGACACCACAACACTACATAAAGAGAGACACCACAACACTACATAAAGAGACACCACAACACTACATAAAGAGAGACACCACAACACTACATAAAGAGAGACACTACAACACTACATAAAGAGAGACACCACAACACTACATAAAGAGAGACACCACAACACTACATAAAGAGAAACACCACAACACTACATAACGAGAGACACCACAACACTACATAAAGAGAGACACCACAACACTACATAAAGAGAGACACCACAACACTACATGAAGAGAGACACCACAACACTACACAACGAGAGACACCACAACACTACATAAAGAGAAACACCACAACACTACATAACGAGAGACACCACAACACTACATAAAGAGAGACACCACAACACTACATAAAGAGAGACACCACAACACTACATGAAGAGAGACACCACAACACTACATAAAGAGAGACACCACAACACTACATATAGAGAGACACCACAACACTACATAAAGAGAGACACCACAACACTACATAAAGAGAGACAAAACTACATATAGAGAGAGACACCACAACACTACATAAAGAGAGACAACACTACATAAAGAGAGACAGCACAACACTACATAAAGAGAGACAACACTACATAAAGAGAGACACCACAACACTACATAAAGAGAGACAAAACAACACTACATAAAGAGAGACACCACAACACTACATAAAGAGAGACACCACAACACTACATAAAGAGAGACACCACAACACTACATAAAGAGAGACACCACAACACTACATATAGAGAGACAAAACTACATATAGAGAGAGACACCACAACACTACATAAAGAGAGACAACACTACATAAAGAGAGACAGCACAACACTACATAAAGAGAGACACCACAACACTACATAAAGAGAGACACCACAACACTACATAAAGAGACACCACAACACTACATAAAGAGAGACACCACAACACTACATAAAGAGAGACACCACAACACTACATAAAGAGAGACACCACAACACTATATAAAGAGAGACACCACAACACTACATAGAGACACCACAACACTACATAAAGAGAGACACCACAACACTACATAAAGAGAGACACCACAACACTACATATAGAGAGACAAAACTACATATAGAGAGAGACACCACAACACTACATAAAGAGAGACACCACAACACTATATAAAGAGAGACACCACAACACTACATAAAGAGAGACACCACAACACTATATAAAGAGAGACACCACAACACTATATAAAGAGAGACACCACAACACTACATAAAGAGAGACACCACAACACTACATAAAGAGAGACACCACAACACTACATAAAGAGAGACACCACAACACTACATAAAGAGAGACACCACAACACTACATAAAGAGAAACACCACAACACTACATAAAGAGAGACACCACAACACTACATAAAGAGAGACAACACTACATAAAGAGAGACACCACAACACTACATAAAGAGAGACAACACTACATAAAGAGAGACACCACAACACTACATAAAGAGAGACACCACAACACTACATAAAGAGAGACAACACAACACTACATAAAGAGAGACACCGCAACACTACATATAGAGAGACACCACAACACTACATAAAGAGAGACACCACAACACTACATATAGAGAGACACCACTACATAAAGAGAGACACCACAACACTACATAAAGAGAGACAACACTACATGAAGAGAGACACCACAACACTACATAAAGAGAGACACCACAACACTATATAGAGAGAGACACCACAACACTACATAAAGAGAGACACCACAACGCTACATAAAGAGAGACACCACAACACTACATAGAGAGAGACACCACAACACTATATATAGAGAGACAACACAACACTATATAAAGAGAGACACCACAACACTACATAAAGAGAGACACCACCACACTACATAAAGAGAGACACCACAACACTACAGAAAGAGAGACACCACAACACTACATAACGAGAGACACCACAACACTACATAAAGAGAGACACCACAACACTATATAGAGAGACACCACAACACTATATAGAGAGACACCACAACACTACATAAAGAGAGACACCACAACACTACATAAAGAGAGACACCACAACACTACATAAAGAGAGACACCACAACACTACATAAAGAGAGACACCACAACACTACATAAAGAGAGAGCCCACAACACTACATAAAGAGAGACACCACAACACTACATATAGAGAGACACCACAACACTACATATAGAGAGACACCACAACACTACATATAGAGAGACACCACAACACTACATATAGAGAGACACCACAACACTACATATAGAGAGACACCACAACACTACATAAAGAGAGACAACACAACACTACATAAAGAGAGACAAAACTACATATAGAGAGAGACACCACAACACTACATAAAGAGAGACACCACAACACTACATAAAGAGAGACACCACAACACTACATAAAGAGAGACACCACAACACTACATAAAGAGACACACCACAACACTACATATAGAGAGACACCACAACACTACATATAGAGAGACACCACAACACTACATATAGAGAGACACCACAACACTACATATAGAGAGACACCACAACACTACATATAGAGAGACACCACAACACTACATATAGAGAGACACCACAACACTACATATAGAGAGACACCACAACACTACATAAAGAGAGACACCACAACACTACATATAGAGAGACAAAACTACATATAGAGAGAGACACCACAACACTACATAAAGAGAGACAACACTACATAAAGAGAGACAGCACAACACTACATAAAGAGAGACAACACTACATAAAGAGAGACAACACTACATAAAGAGAGACACCACAACACTACATAAAGAGAGACAAAACAACACTACATAAAGAGAGACACCACAACACTACATAAAGAGAGACACCACAACACTACATAAAGAGAGACACCACAACACTACATATAGAGAGACAAAACTACATATAGAGAGAGACACCACAACACTACATAAAGAGAGACAACACTACATAAAGAGAGACAGCACAACACTACATAAAGAGAGACAACACAACACTACATAAAGAGAGACACCACAACACTACATAAAGAGACACCACAACACTACATAAAGAGAGACACCACAACACTACATAAAGAGAGACACCACAACACTACATAAAGAGAGACACCACAACACTATATAAAGAGAGACACCACAACACTACATAGAGACACCACAACACTACATAAAGAGAGACACCACAACACTACATAAAGAGAGACACCACAACACTACATATAGAGAGACAAAACTACATATAGAGAGAGACACCACAACACTACATAAAGAGAGACACCACAACACTATATAAAGAGAGACACCACAACACTATATAAAGAGAGACACCACAACACTACATAAAGAGAGACACCACAACACTATATAAAGAGAGACACCACAACACTATATAAAGAGAGACACCACAACACTACATAAAGAGAGACACCACAACACTACATAAAGAGAGACACCACAACACTACATAAAGAGAGACAACACTACATAAAGAGAGACACCACAACACTACATAAAGAGAGACAACACTACATAAAGAGAGACACCACAACACTACATAAAGAGAGACACCACAACACTACATAAAGAGAGACAACACAACACTACATAAAGAGAGACACCGCAACACTACATATAGAGAGACACCACAACACTACATAAAGAGAGACACCACAACACTACATATAGAGAGACACCACTACATAAAGAGAGACACCACAACACTACATAAAGAGAGACACCACAACGCTACATAAAGAGAGACACCACAACACTACATAGAGAGAGACACCACAACATTATATAGAGAGAGACAACACAACACTATATAAAGAGAGACACCACAACACTACATAAAGAGAGACACCACCACACTACATAAAGAGAGACACCACAACACTACATAAAGAGATACACCACAACATTACAGAAAGAGAGACACCACAACACTACATAACGAGAGACACCACAACACTACATAAAGAGAGACACCACAACACTATATAGAGAGACACCACAACACTACATAAAGAGAGACACCACAACACTACATAAAGAGAGACACCAAAACACTACATAAAGAGAGACACCACAACACTACATAAAGAGAGACACCACAACACTACATAAAGAGAGACACCACAACACTACATAAAGAGAAACACCACAACACTACATAACGAGAGACACCACAACACTACATAAAGAGAGACACCACAACACTACATAAAGAGAGACACCACACTACATAAAGAGAGGCACCACAACACTACATGAAGAGAGGCACCACAACACTACATAACGAGAGACACCACTACACTACATAAAGAGAGACACCACAACACTACATAAAGAGAGACACCACAACACTACATAAAGAGAGACACCACAACACTACATAAAGAGAGACACCACAACACTACATAAAGAGAGACACCACAACACTACATAAAGAGAGACACCACAACACTACATAAAGAGAGACACCACAACACTACATAAAGAGAGACAACACTATATAGAGAGAGACACCACAACACTACATAAAGAGAGACAACACTACACTACATAAAGAGAGACACCACAACACTACATAAAGAGAGACACCACAACACTACATAAAGAGAGACACCACAACACTACATAAAGAGAGACACCACAACACTACATAAAGAGAGACACCACCACACTACATAAAGAGAGACACCACAACACTACATAAAGAGATACACCACAACATTACAGAAAGAGAGACACCACAACACTACATAACGAGAGACACCACAACACTACATAAAGAGAGACACCACAACACTATATAGAGAGACACCACAACACTACATAAAGAGAGACACCACAACACTACATAAAGAGAGACACCAAAACACTACATAAAGAGAGACACCACAACACTACATAAAGAGAGACACCACAACACTACATAAAGAGAGACACCACAACACTACATAAAGAGAAACACCACAACACTACATAACGAGAGACACCACAACACTACATAAAGAGAGACACCACAACACTACATAAAGAGAGACACCACACTACATAAAGAGAGGCACCACAACACTACATGAAGAGAGGCACCACAACACTACATAACGAGAGACACCACTACACTACATAAAGAGAGACACCACAACACTACATAAAGAGAGACACCACAACACTACATAAAGAGAGACACCACAACACTACATAAAGAGAGACACCACAACACTACATAAAGAGAGACACCACAACACTACATAAAGAGAGACACCACAACACTACATAAAGAGAGACAACACTATATAGAGAGAGACACCACAACACTACATAAAGAGAGACAACACTACACTACATAAAGAGAGACACCACAACACTACATAAAGAGAGACAACACAACACTACATAAAGAGAGACACCACAACACTACATATAGAGAGACAAAACTACATATAGAGAGAGACACCACAACACTACATAAAGAGAGACAACACTACATGAAGAGATACAACACTACATAAAGAGAGACACCACAACACTACATAAAGAGAGACACCACAACACTACATAAAGAGAGAGACACCACAACACTACATAAAGAGATACACCACAACACTACATAAAGAGAGACACCACAACACTACATAGAGAGAGACACCACAACATTATATAGAGAGAGACAACACAACACTATATAAAGAGAGACACCACAACACTACATAAAGAGAGACACCACCACACTACATAAAGAGAGACACCACAACACTACATAAAGAGATACACCACAACATTACAGAAAGAGAGACACCACAACACTACATAACGAGAGACACCACAACACTACATAAAGAGAGACACCACAACACTATATAGAGAGACACCACAACACTACATAAAGAGAGACACCACAACACTACATAAAGAGAGACACCAAAACACTACATAAAGAGAGACACCACAACACTACATAAAGAGAGACACCACAACACTACATAAAGAGAGACACCACAACACTACATAAAGAGAGACACCACAACACTACATAAAGAGAGACACCACAACACTACATAAAGAGAGACACCACAACACTACATAAAGAGAGACACCACACTACATAAAGAGAGGCACCACAACACTACATGAAGAGAGGCACCACAACACTACATAACGAGAGACACCACTACACTACATAAAGAGAGACACCACAACACTACATAAAGAGAGACACCACAACACTACATAAAGAGAGACACCACAACACTACATAAAGAGAGACACCACAACACTACATAAAGAGAGACACCACAACACTACATAAAGAGAGACACCACAACACTACATAAAGAGAGACACCACAACACTACATAAAGAGAGACAACACTATATAGAGAGAGACACCACAACACTACATAAAGAGAGACAACACTACACTACATAAAGAGAGACACCACAACACTACATAAAGAGAGACAACACAACACTACATAAAGAGAGACACCACAACACTACATATAGAGAGACAAAACTACATATAGAGAGAGACACCACAACACTACATAAAGAGAGACAACACTACATGAAGAGATACAACACTACATAAAGAGAGACACCACAACACTACATAAAGAGAGACACCACAACACTACATAAAGAGAGAGACACCACAACACTACATAAAGAGATACACCACAACACTACATAAAGAGAGACACCACAACACTACATATAGAGAGACAAAACTATATAGAGAGAGACACCACAACACTACATAAGGAGAGACACCACAACACTACATAAAGAGAGACACCACAACACTACATGAAGAGAGACACCACAACACTACATATAGAGAGACACCACAACACTACATAAAGAGAGACAACACTACATAACGAGAGACACCACAACACTACATATAGAGAGACAACACTACATATAGAGAGACACCACAACACTACATAAAGAGAGACAACACTACACTACATAAAGAGAGACACCACAACACTACATAAAGAGAGACAACACTACATGAAGAGATACAACACTACATAAAGAGAGACACCACAACACTACATAAAGAGAGACACCACAACACTACATAAAGAGAGAGACACCACAACACTACATAAAGAGATACACCACAACACTACATAAAGAGAGACACCACAACACTACATATAGAGAGACAACACTATATAGAGAGAGACACCACAACACTACATAAAGAGAGACACCACAACACTACATATAGAGAGACACCACTACATAAAGAGAGACACCACAACACTACATAAAGAGAGACAACACTACATAAAGAGAAACACCACAACACTACATAAAGAGAGACACCACAACACTACATAAAGAGACACCACAACACTACATAAAGAGACACCACAACACTACATAGAGACACCACAACACTACATAAGGAGAGACACCACAACACTACATAAAGAGAGACACCACAACACTACATAAAGAGAGACACCACAACACTACATAAAGAGAGACACCACAACACTACATAAAGAGATACACCACAACATTACAGAAAGAGAGACACCACAACACTACATAACGAGAGACACCACAAAACTACATAAAGAGAGACACCACAACACTACATAGAGAGAGACACCACAACATTATATAGAGAGAGACAACACAACACTATATAAAGAGAGACACCACAACACTACATAAAGAGAGACACCACCACACTACATAAAGAGAGACACCACAACACTACATAAAGAGATACACCACAACATTACAGAAAGAGAGACACCACAACACTACATATAGAGAGACAACACAACACTACATAAAGAGAGACACCACTACATAAAGAGAGACACCACAACACTACATAAAGAGAGACACCACAACACTACATAAGGAGAGACACCACAACACTACATAAAGAGAGACACCACAACACTAAATAAAGAGAGACACCACAACACTACATAAAGAGAGACACCACAACACTACATAAAGAGAGACACCACAACACTACATAAAGAGAGACACCACAACACTACATAAAGAGAGACACCACAACACTACATAAAGAGAGACACCACAACACTACATAAAGAGAGACAACACTACATAAAGAGAGACACCACAACACTACATAAAGAGAGACAACACTACATAAAGAGAGACACCACAACACTACATATAGAGAGACACCACAACACTACATAAAGAGAGACACCACAACACTACATAAAGAGAGACACCACAACACTACATAAAGAGAGACACCACAAAACTACATAAAGAGAGACAACACTACATAAAGAGAGACACCACAACACTACATAAAGAGAGACACCACAACACTACATAAAGAGAGACACCACAACACTACATAAAGAGAGACACCACAACACTACATAAAGAGAGACACCACAACACTACATAAAGAGAGACACCACAACACTACATAAAGAGAGACACCACAACACTACATAAAGAGAGACACCAGAACACTACATAAAGAGACACCACAACACTACATAAAGAGAGACACCACAACACTACATAAAGAGAGACACCACAACACTACATAAGGAGAGACACCACAACACTACATAAAGAGAGACTCCACAACACTACATAAAGAGACACCACAACACTACATAAAGAGAGACACCACAACACTACATAAAGAGAGACACTACAACACTACATAAAGAGAGACACCACAACACTACATAAAGAGAGACACCACAACACTACATAAAGAGAAACACCACAACACTACATAACGAGAGACACCACAACACTACATAAAGAGAGACACCACAACACTACATAAAGAGAGACACCACAACACTACACAACGAGAGACACCACAACACTACATAAAGAGAAACACCACAACACTACATAACGAGAGACACCACAACACTACATAAAGAGAGACACCACAACACTACATAAAGAGAGACACCACAACACTACATAAAGAGAGACACCACAACACTACATGAAGAGAGACACCACAACACTACATAAAGAGAGACACCACAACACTACATATAGAGAGACACCACAACACTACATAAAGAGAGACACCACAACACTACATAAAGAGAGACAAAACTACATATAGAGAGAGACACCACAACACTACATAAAGAGAGACAACACTACATAAAGAGAGACAGCACAACACTACATAAAGAGAGACAACACTACATAAAGAGAGACACCACAACACTACATAAAGAGAGACAAAACAACACTACATAGACACCACAACACTACATAAAGAGAGACACCACAACACTACATAAAGAGAGACACCACAACACTACATAAAGAGAGACACCACAACACTACATAAAGAGAGACACCACAACACTACATAAAGAGAGACACCACAACACTACATATAGAGAGACAAAACTACATATAGAGAGAGACACCACAACACTACATAAAGAGAGACAACACTACATAAAGAGAGACAGCACAACACTACATAAAGAGAGACACCACAACACTACATAAAGAGAGACACCACAACACTACATAAAGAGACACCACAACACTACATAAAGAGAGACACCACAACACTACATAAAGAGAGACACCACAACACTACATAAAGAGAGACACCACAACACTATATAAAGAGAGACACCACAACACTACATAGAGACACCACAACACTACATAAAGAGAGACACCACAACACTACATAAAGAGAGACACCACAACACTACATATAGAGAGACAAAACTACATATAGAGAGAGACACCACAACACTACATAAAGAGAGACACCACAACACTATATAAAGAGAGACACCACAACACTACATAAAGAGAGACACCACAACACTATATAAAGAGAGACACCACAACACTACATAAAGAGAGACACCACAACACTATATAAAGAGAGACACCACAACACTATATAAAGAGAGACACCACAACACTACATAAAGAGAGACACCACAACACTACATAAAGAGAGACACCACAACACTACATAAAGAGAGACACCACAACACTACATAAAGAGAGACACCACAACACTACATAAAGAGAGACAACACTACATAAAGAGAGACACCACAACACTACATAAAGAGAGACAACACTACATAAAGAGAGACACCACAACACTACATAAAGAGAGACACCACCACACTACATAAAGAGAGACAACACAACACTACATAAAGAGAGACACCACAACACTACATAAAGAGAGACACCACCACACTACATAAAGAGAGACAACACAACACTACATAAAGAGAGACACCGCAACACTACATATAGAGAGACACCACAACACTACATAAAGAGAGACACCACAACACTACATATAGAGAGACACCACTACATAAAGAGAGACACCACAACACTACATAAAGAGAGACAACACTACATGAAGAGAGACACCACAACACTACATAAAGAGAGACACCACAACACTATATAGAGAGAGACACCACAACACTACATAAAGAGAGACACCACAACGCTACATAAAGAGAGACACCACAACACTACATAGAGAGAGACACCACAACACTATATAGAGAGAGACAACACAACACTATATAAAGAGAGACACCACAACACTACATAAAGAGAGACACCACCACACTACATAAAGAGAGACACCACAACACTACAGAAAGAGAGACACCACAACACTACATAACGAGAGACACCACAACACTACATAAAGAGAGACACCACAACACTATATAGAGAGACACCACAACACTATATAGAGAGACACCACAACACTACATAAAGAGAGACACCACAACACTACATAAAGAGAGACACCACAATACTACATAAAGAGAGACACCACAACACTACATAAAGAGAGACACCACAACACTACATAAAGAGAGAGCCCACAACACTACATAAAGAGAGACACCACAACACTACATATAGAGAGACACCACAACACTACATATAGAGAGACACCACAACACTACATATAGAGAGACACCACAACACTACATATAGAGAGACACCACAACACTACATATAGAGAGACACCACAACACTACATAAAGAGAGACACCACAACACTACATAAAGAGAGACAAAACTACATATAGAGAGAGACACCACAACACTACATAAAGAGAGACACCACAACACTACATAAAGAGAGACACCACAACACTATATAAAGAGAGACACCACAACACTATATAAAGAGAGACACCACAACACTACATAAAGAGAGACACCACAACACTACATAAAGAGAGACACCACAACACTACATAAAGAGAGACACCACAACACTACATAAAGAGAGACACCACAGCACTACATAAAGAGAGACACCACAACACTACATAAAGAGAGACACCACAACACTACATAAAGAGAGACACCACAACACTACATAAAGAGAGACAACACTACATAAAGAGAGACACCACAACACTACATAAAGAGAGACAACACTACATAAAGAGAGACACCACAACACTACATAAAGAGAGACACCACAACACTACATAAAGAGAGACAACACAACACTACATAAAGAGAGACACCGCAACACTACATATAGAGAGACACCACAACACTACATAAAGAGAGACACCACAACACTACATATAGAGAGACACCACTACATAAAGAGAGACACCACAACACTACATAAAGAGAGACAACACTACATGAAGAGAGACACCACAACACTACATAAAGAGAGACACCACAACACTATATAGAGAGAGACACCACAACACTACATAAAGAGAGACACCACAACGCTACATAAAGAGAGACACCACAACACTACATAGAGAGAGACACCACAACACTATATAGAGAGAGACAACACAACACTATATAAAGAGAGACACCACAACACTACATAAAGAGAGACACCACCACACTACATAAAGAGAGACACCACAACACTACAGAAAGAGAGACACCACAACACTACATAACGAGAGACACCACAACACTACATAAAGAGAGACACCACAACACTATATAGAGAGACACCACAACACTACATAAAGAGAGACACCACAACACTACATAAAGAGAGACACCACAACACTACATAAAGAGAGACACCACAACACTACATAAAGAGAGACACCACAACACTACATAAAGAGAGAGCCCACAACACTACATAAAGAGAGACACCACAACACTACATATAGAGAGACACCACAACACTACATATAGAGAGACACCACAACACTACATATAGAGAGACACCACAACACTACATATAGAGAGACACCACAACACTACATATAGAGAGACACCACAACACTACATAAAGAGAGACACCACAACACTACATAAAGAGAGACAAAACTACATATAGAGAGAGACACCACAACACTACATAAAGAGAGACACCACAACACTACATAAAGAGAGACACCACAACACTACATAAAGAGAGACACCACAACACTACATAAAGAGACACACCACAACACTACATATAGAGAGACAAAACTACATATAGAGAGAGACACCACAACACTACATAAAGAGAGACAACACTACATAAAGAGAGACAGCACAACACTACATAAAGAGAGACAACACTACATAAAGAGAGACACCACAACACTACATAAAGAGAGACAACACTACACTACATATAGAGAGACACCACAACACTACATATAGAGAGACACCACAACACTACATATAGAGAGACACCACAACACTACATATAGAGAGACACCACAACACTACATATAGAGAGACACCACAACACTACATAAAGAGAGACACCACAACACTACATAAAGAGAGACAAAACTACATATAGAGAGAGACACCACAACACTACATAAAGAGAGACACCACAACACTACATAAAGAGAGACACCACAACACTACATAAAGAGAGACACCACAACACTACATAAAGAGACACACCACAACACTACATATAGAGAGACAAAACTACATATAGAGAGAGACACCACAACACTACATAAAGAGAGACAACACTACATAAAGAGAGACAGCACAACAATACATAAAGAGAGACAACACTACATAAAGAGAGACACCACAACACTACATAAAGAGAGACAAAACAACACTACATAGACACCACAACACTACATAAAGAGAGACACCACAACACTACATAAAGAGAGACACCACAACACTACATAAAGAGAGACACCACAACACTACATATAGAGAGACACCACAACACTACATATAGAGAGACACCACAACACTACATATAGAGAGACACCACAACACTACATATAGAGAGACACCACAACACTACATATAGAGAGACACCACAACACTACATATAGAGAGACACCACAACACTATATAAAGAGAGACACCACAACACTACATAAAGAGAGACACCACAACACTACATATAGAGAGACAAAACTACATATAGAGAGAGACACCACAACACTACATAAAGAGAGACAACACTACATAAAGAGAGACAGCACAACACTACATAAAGAGAGACACCACAACACTACATAAAGAGAGACACCACAACACTACATAAAGAGACACCACAACACTACATAAAGAGAGACACCACAACACTACATAAAGAGAGACACCACAACACTACATAAAGAGAGACACCACAACACTATATAAAGAGAGACACCACAACACTACATAGAGACACCACAACACTACATAAAGAGAGACACCACAACACTACATAAAGAGAGGCACCACAACACTACATATAGAGAGACAAAACTACATATAGAGAGAGACACCACAACACTACATAAAGAGAGACACCACAACACTATATAAAGAGAGACACCACAACACTATATAAAGAGAGACACCACAACACTACATAAAGAGAGACACCACAACACTATATAAAGAGAGACACCACAACACTATATAAAGAGAGACACCACAACACTACATAAAGAGAGACACCACAACACTACATAAAGAGAGACACCACAACACTACATAAAGAGAGACACCACAACACTACATAAAGAGAGACACCACAACACTACATAAAGAGAGACACCACAACACTACATAAAGAGAGACACCACAACACTACATAAAGAGAGACACCACAACACTACATAAAGAGAGACAACACTACATAAAGAGAGACACCACAACACTACATAAAGAGAGACAACACTACATAAAGAGAGACACCACAACACTACATAAAGAGAGACACCACAACACTACATAAAGAGAGACAACACAACACTACATAAAGAGAGACACCGCAACACTACATATAGAGAGACACCACAACACTACATAAAGAGAGACACCACAACACTACATATAGAGAGACACCACTACATAAAGAGAGACACCACAACACTACATAAAGAGAGACAACACTACATGAAGAGAGACACCACAACACTACATAAAGAGAGACACCACAACACTATATAGAGAGAGACACCACAACACTACATAAAGAGAGACACCACAACGCTACATAAAGAGAGACACCACAACACTACATAGAGAGAGACACCACAACGCTACATAAAGAGAGACACCACAACGCTACATAAAGAGAGACACCACAACACTACATAGAGAGAGACACCACAACACTATATAGAGAGAGACAACACAACACTATATAAAGAGAGACACCACAACACTACATAAAGAGAGACACCACCACACTACATAAAGAGAGACACCACAACACTACAGAAAGAGAGACACCACAACACTACATAACGAGAGACACCACAACACTACATAAAGAGAGACACCACAACACTATATAGAGAGACACCACAACACTATATAGAGAGACACCACAACACTACATAAAGAGAGACACCACAACACTACATAAAGAGAGACACCACAACACTACATAAAGAGAGACACCACAACACTACATATAGAGAGACACCAACACTACATATAGAGAGACACCACAACACTACATAAAGAGAGACACCACAACACTACATATAGAAAGACAAAACTACATATAGAGAGAGACACCACAACACTACATAAAGAGAGACAACACTACATAAAGAGAGACAGCACAACACTACATAAAGAGAGACAACAATACATAAAGAGAGACAACACTACATAAAGAGAGACACCACAACACTACATAAAGAGAGACAACACAACACTACATAAAGACACCACAACACTACATAAAGAGAGACACCACAACACTACATAAAGAGAGACACCACAACACTATATAGAGAGAGACACCACAACACTACATAAAGAGAGACACCACAACGCTACATAAAGAGAGACACCACAACACTACATAGAGAGAGACACCACAACACTATATAGAGAGAGACAACACAACACTATATAAAGAGAGACACCACAACACTACATAAAGAGAGACACCACCACACTACATAAAGAGAGACACCACAACACTACAGAAAGAGAGACACCACAACACTACATAACGAGAGACACCACAACACTACATAAAGAGAGACACCACAACACTATATAGAGAGACACCACAACACTATATAGAGAGACACCACAACACTACATAAAGAGAGACACCACAACACTACATAAAGAGAGACACCACAACACTACATAAAGAGAGACACCACAACACTACATAAAGAGAGACACCACAACACTACATAAAGAGAGAGCCCACAACACTACATAAAGAGAGACACCACAACACTACATATAGAGAGACACCACAACACTACATATAGAGAGACACCACAACACTACATATAGAGAGACACCACAACACTACATATAGAGAGACACCACAACACTACATATAGAGAGACACCACAACACTACATAAAGAGAGACACCACAACACTACATAAAGAGAGACAAAACTACATATAGAGAGAGACACCACAACACTACATAAAGAGAGACACCACAACACTACATAAAGAGAGACACCACAACACTACATAAAGAGACACACCACAACACTACATATAGAGAGACACCACAACACTACATATAGAGAGACACCACAACACTACATATAGAGAGACACCACAACACTACATATAGAGAGACACCACAACACTACATATAGAGAGACACCACAACACTACATATAGAGAGACACCACAACACTACATATAGAGAGACACCACAACACTACATAAAGAGAGACACCACAACACTACATATAGAGAGACAAAACTACATATAGAGAGAGACACCACAACACTACATAAAGAGAGACAACACTACATAAAGAGAGACAGCACAACACTACATAAAGAGAGACAACACTACATAAAGAGAGACAACACTACATAAAGAGAGACACCACAACACTACATAAAGAGAGACAAAACAACACTACATAGACACCACAACACTACATAAAGAGAGACACCACAACACTACATAAAGAGAGACACCACAACACTACATAAAGAGAGACACCACAACACTACATAAAGAGAGACACCACAACACTACATATAGAGAGACAAAACTACATATAGAGAGAGACACCACAACACTACATAAAGAGAGACAACACTACATAAAGAGAGACAGCACAACACTACATAAAGAGAGACACCACAACACTACATAAAGAGAGACACCACAACACTACATAAAGAGACACCACAACACTACATAAAGAGAGACACCACAACACTACATAAAGAGAGACACCACAACACTACATAAAGAGAGACACCACAACACTATATAAAGAGAGACACCACAACACTACATAGAGACACCACAACACTACATAAAGAGAGACACCACAACACTACATAAAGAGAGGCACCACAACACTACATATAGAGAGACAAAACTACATATAGAGAGAGACACCACAACACTACATAAAGAGAGACACCACAACACTATATAAAGAGAGACACCACAACACTATATAAAGAGAGACACCACAACACTACATAAAGAGAGACACCACAACACTATATAAAGAGAGACACCACAACACTATATAAAGAGAGACACCACAACACTACATAAAGAGAGACACCACAACACTACATAAAGAGAGACACCACAACACTACATAAAGAGAGACACCACAACACTACATAAAGAGAGACACCACAACACTACATAAAGAGAGACACCACAACACTACATAAAGAGAGACACCACAACACTACATAAAGAGAGACACCACAACACTACATAAAGAGAGACAACACTACATAAAGAGAGACACCACAACACTACATAAAGAGAGACAACACTACATAAAGAGAGACACCACAACACTACATAAAGAGAGACACCACAACACTACATAAAGAGAGACAACACAACACTACATAAAGAGAGACACCGCAACACTACATATAGAGAGACACCACAACACTACATAAAGAGAGACACCACAACACTACATATAGAGAGACACCACTACATAAAGAGAGACACCACAACACTACATAAAGAGAGACAACACTACATGAAGAGAGACACCACAACACTACATAAAGAGAGACACCACAACACTATATAGAGAGAGACACCACAACACTACATAAAGAGAGACACCACAACGCTACATAAAGAGAGACACCACAACACTACATAGAGAGAGACACCACAACACTACATAAAGAGAGACACCACAACGCTACATAAAGAGAGACACCACAACACTACATAGAGAGAGACACCACAACACTATATAGAGAGAGACAACACAACACTATATAAAGAGAGACACCACAACACTACATAAAGAGAGACACCACCACACTACATAAAGAGAGACACCACAACACTACAGAAAGAGAGACACCACAACACTACATAACGAGAGACACCACAACACTACATAAAGAGAGACACCACAACACTATATAGAGAGACACCACAACACTATATAGAGAGACACCACAACACTACATAAAGAGAGACACCACAACACTACATAAAGAGAGACACCACAACACTACATAAAGAGAGACACCACAACACTACATATAGAGAGACACCAACACTACATATAGAGAGACACCACAACACTACATAAAGAGAGACACCACAACACTACATATAGAAAGACAAAACTACATATAGAGAGAGACACCACAACACTACATAAAGAGAGACAACACTACATAAAGAGAGACAGCACAACACTACATAAAGAGAGACAACAATACATAAAGAGAGACAACACTACATAAAGAGAGACACCACAACACTACATAAAGAGAGACAACACAACACTACATAAAGACACCACAACACTACATAAAGAGAGACACCACAACACTACATAAAGAGAGACACCACAACACTACATAAAGAGAGACACCACAACACTACATATAGAGAGACAACACTACATATAGAGAGACAAAACTACATATAGAGAGAGACACCACAACACTACATAAAGAGAGACAACACTACATAAAGAGAGACAGCACAACACTACATAAAGAGAGACAACACTACATAAAGAGAGACACCACAACACTACATAAAGAGAGACAACACTACATAAAGAGAGACACCACAACACTACATAAAGAGAGACACCACAACACTACATAAAGAGAGACACTACAACACTACATAAAGAGACACCACAACACTACATAAAGAGAGACACCACAACACTACATAAAGAGAGACACCACAACACTACATAAATAGAGACACCACAACACTATATAAAGAGAGACACCACAACACTACATAAAGAGAGACAACACTACATAAAGAGAGACACCACAACACTACATAAAGAGAGACACCACAACACTACATAAAGAGAGACACCACAACACTACATAAAGAGACACCACAACACTACATAAAGAGAGACACCACAACACTACATAAAGAGAGACACCACAACACTACATATAGAGAGACAAAACTAAATATAGAGAGAGACACCACAACACTACATAAAGAGAGACACCACAACATAAAGAGAGACACCACAACACTACATAAAGAGAGACAACACTACATAAAGAGAGACACCACAACACTACATAAAGAGAGACAACACTACATAAAGAGAGACACCACAACACTACAGAAAGAGAGACACCACAACACTACATAACGAGAGACACCACAACACTACATAAAGAGAGACACCACAACACTATATAGAGAGACACCACAACACTATATAGAGAGACACCACAACACTACATAAAGAGAGACACCACAACACTACATAAAGAGAGACACCACAACACTACATAAAGAGAGACACCACAACACTACATAAAGAGAGACACCACAACACTACATAAAGAGAGAGCCCACAACACTACATAAAGAGAGACACCACAACACTACATATAGAGAGACACCACAACACTACATATAGAGAGACACCACAACACTACATATAGAGAGACACCACAACACTACATATAGAGAGACACCAACACTACATATAGAGAGACACCACAACACTACATAAAGAGAGACACCACAACACTACATATAGAAAGACAAAACTACATATAGAGAGAGACACCACAACACTACATAAAGAGAGACAACACTACATAAAGAGAGACAGCACAACACTACATAAAGAGAGACAACAATACATAAAGAGAGACAACACTACATAAAGAGAGACACCACAACACTACATAAAGAGAGACAACACAACACTACATAAAGACACCACAACACTACATAAAGAGAGACACCACAACACTACATAAAGAGAGACACCACAACACTACATAAAGAGAGACACCACAACACTACATAAAGAGAGACAACACTACATATAGAGAGACAAAACTACATATAGAGAGAGACACCACAACACTACATAAAGAGAGACAACACTACATAAAGAGAGACAGCACAACACTACATAAAGAGAGACAACACTACATAAAGAGAGACACCACAACACTACATAAAGAGAGACAACACTACATAAAGAGAGACACCACAACACTACATAAAGAGAGACACCACAACACCACATAAAGAGAGACACTACAACACTACATAAAGAGACACCACAACACTACATAAAGAGAGACACCACAACACTACATAAAGAGAGACACCACAACACTACATAAAGAGAGACACCACAACACTATATAAAGAGAGACACCACAACACTACATAAAGAGAGACAACACTACATAAAGAGAGACACCACAACACTACATAAAGAGAGACACCACAACACTACATAAAGAGAGACACCACAACACTACATAAAGAGACACCACAACACTACATAAAGAGAGACACCACAACACTACATAAAGAGAGACACCACAACACTACATATAGAGAGACAAAACTAAATATAGAGAGAGACACCACAACACTACATAAAGAGAGACAACACTACATAAAGAGAGACACCACAACACTACATAAAGAGAGACAACACTACATAAAGAGAGACACCACAACACTACATAAAGAGAGACAACACTACATAAAGAGAGACACCACAACACTACATAAAGAGAGACACCACAACACTACATAAAGAGAGACACCACAACACTACATAAAGAGAGACACCACAACACTACATATAGAGAGACAAAACTACATATAGAGAGAGACACCACAACACTACATAAAGAGAGACAACACTACATAAAGAGAGACACCACAACACTATATAAAGAGAGACAATACAACACTACATAAAGAGAGACACCACAACACTACATAAAGAGAGACACCACAACACTACATAAAGAGAGACACCACAACACTACATAAAGAGAGACACCACAACACTACATAAAGAGAGACACCACAACACTACATAAAGAGAGACACCACAACACTACATAAAGAGAGACAACACTACATAAAGAGAGACACCACAACACTACATAAAGAGAGACAACACTACATAAAGAGAGACACCACAACACTACATATAGAGAGACACCACAACACTACATAAAGAGAGACACCACAACACTACATAAAGAGAGACACCACAACACTACATATAGAGAGACACCACTACATAAAGAGAGACACCACAACACTACATAAAGAGAGACAACACTACATGAAGAGAGACACCACAACACTACATAAAGAGAGACACCACAACACTATATAGAGAGAGACACCACAACACTACATAAAGAGAGACACCACAACGCTACATAAAGAGAGACACCACAACACTACATAGAGAGAGACACCACAACATTATATAGAGAGAGACAACACAACACTATATAAAGAGAGACACCACAACACTACATAAAGAGAGACACCACCACACTACATAAAGAGAGACACCACAACACTACATAAAGAGAGACACCACAACATTACAGAAAGAGAGACACCACAACACTACATAACGAGAGACACCACAACACTACATAAAGAGAGACACCACAACACTATATAGAGAGACACCACAACACTACATAAAGAGAGACACCACAACACTACATAAAGAGAGACAACACTACATAAAGAGAGACACCACAACACTACATAAGGAGAAACACCACAACACTACATAAAGAGAGACACCACAACACTACATAAAGAGAGACACCACAACACTACATAAAGAGAGACACCACAACACTACATAAAGAGAGACACCACAACACTACATAAAGAGAGACACCACAACACTACATAAAGAGAGACACCACAACACTACATAAAGAGACACCACAACACTACATAAAGAGACACCACAACACTACATAGAGACACCACAACACTACATAGAGACACCACAACACTACATAAGGAGAGACACCACAACACTACATAAAGAGAGACACCACAACACTACATAAAGAGAGACACCACAACACTACATAAAGAGAGACACCACAACACTACATAAAGAGAGACACCACAACACTACATAAAGAGAGACACCACAACACTACATAAAGAGAGACACCACAACACTACATAAAGAGAGACACCACAACACTACATAAAGAGAGACACCACAACACTACATAAAGAGAGACACCACAAAACTACATAAAGAGAGACACCACAAAACTACATAAAGAGAGACAACACTACATAAAGAGAGACACCACAACACTACATAAAGAGAGACACCACAACACTACATAAAGAGAGACACCACAACACTACATAAAGAGAGACAACACTACATAAAGAGAGACACCACAACACTACATAAAGAGAGACACCACAACACTACATAAAGAGAGACAACACTACATAAAGAGAGACACCACAACACTACATAAAGAGAGACAACACTACATAAAGAGAGACACCACAACACTACATATAGAGAGACACCACAACACTACATAAAGAGAGACACCACAACACTACATAAAGAGAGACACCACA
This sequence comes from Salvelinus fontinalis, assembly GCF_029448725.1. NCBI lineage: Eukaryota > Metazoa > Chordata > Actinopteri > Salmoniformes > Salmonidae > Salvelinus > Salvelinus fontinalis. Next base: position 203,642 of record NW_026600531.1, read on the forward strand.
ACACTACATATAGAGAGACACCAATACATAAAGAGAGACACCACAACACTACATAAAGAGAGACAACACTACATGAAGAGAGACACCACAACACTACATAAAGAGAGACACCACAACACTATATAGAGAGAGACACCACAACGCTACATAAAGAGAGACACCACAACACTACATAGAGAGAGACACCACAACATTATATAGAGAGAGACAACACAACACTATATAAAGAGAGACACCACAACACTACATAAAGAGAGACACCACCACACTACATAAAGAGAGACACCACAACACTACATAAAGAGATACACCACAACATTACAGAAAGAGAGACACCACAACACTACATAAAGAGAGACACCACAACACTACATGAAGAGAGGCACCACAACACTATATAGAGAGACACCACAACACTACATAAAGAGAGACAACACTACATGAAGAGATACAACACTACATAAAGAGAGACACCACAACACTACATAAAGAGAGACACCACAACACTATATAGAGAGACACCACAACACTACATAAAGAGAGACACCACAACACTACATAAAGAGAGACACCAAAACACTACATAAAGAGAGACACCACAACACTACATAAAGAGAGACACCACAACACTACATAAAGAGAGACACCACAACACTACATAAAGAGAAACACCACAACACTACATAACGAGAGACACCACAACACTACATAAAGAGAGACACCACAACACTACATAAAGAGAGACAACACTACATATAGAGAGACACCACAACACTACATAAAGAGAGACAACACTACACTACATAAAGAGAGACACCACAACACTACATAAAGAGATACAACACAACACTACATAAAGAGAGACACCACAACACTACATATAGAGAGACAAAACTACATATAGAGAGAGACACCACAACACTACATAAAGAGAGACAACACTACATGAAGAGATACAACACTACATAAAGAGAGACACCACAACACTACATAAGGAGAGACACCACAACACTACATAAAGAGATACACCACAACACTACATAAAGAGAGACACCACAACACTACATATAGAGAGACAACACTATATAGAGAGAGACACCACAACACTACATAAGGAGAGACACCACAACACTACATAAAGAGAGACACCACAACACTACATGAAGAGAGACACCACAACACTACATAACGAGAGACACCACAACACTACATATAGAGAGACAACACTACATATAGAGAGACACCACAACACTACATAAAGAGAGACAACACTACACTACATAAAGAGAGACACCACAACACTACATAAAGAGAGACAACACTACATGAAGAGATACAACACTACATAAAGAGAGACACCACAACACTAGATAAAGAGAGAGACACCACAACACTACATAAAGAGATACACCACAACACTACATAAAGAGAGACACCACAACACTACATATAGAGAGACAACACTATATAGAGAGAGACACCACAACACTACATAAAGAGAGACACCACAACACTACATATAGAGAGACACCACTACATAAAGAGAGACACCACAACACTACATAAAGAGAGACAACACTACATAAAGAGAAACACCACAACACTACATAAAGAGAGACACCACAACACTACATAAAGAGACACCACAACACTACATAAAGAGACACCACAACACTACATAGAGACACCACAACACTACATAAGGAGAGACACCACAACACTACATAAAGAGAGACACCACAACACTACATAAAGAGAGACACCACAACACTACATAAAGAGAGACACCACAACACTACATAAAGAGATACACCACAACATTACAGAAAGAGAGACACCACAACACTACATAACGAGAGACACCACAACACTACATAAAGAGAGACACCACAACACTACATAGAGAGAGACACCACAACATTATATAGAGAGAGACAACACAACACTATATAAAGAGAGACACCACAACACTACATAAAGAGAGACACCACCACACTACATAAAGAGAGACACCACAACACTACATAAAGAGATACACCACAACATTACAGAAAGAGAGACACCACAACACTACATATAGAGAGACAACACAACACTACATAAAGAGAGACACCACAACACTACATAAAGAGAGACACCACAGCACTATATAGAGAGACACCACAACACTACATAAAGAGAGACAACACTACATAAAGAGAGACACCACAACACTACATAAGGAGAGACACCACAACACTACATAAAGAGAGACACCACAACACTACATAAAGAGAGACACCACAACACTACATAAAGAGAGACACCACAACACTACATAAAGAGAGACACCACAACACTACATAAAGAGAGACACCACAACACTACATAAAGAGAGACACCACAACACTACATAAAGAGAGACACCACAACACTACATAAAGAGAGACACCACAACACTACATAAAGAGAGACAACACTACATAAAGAGAGACACCACAACACTACATAAAGAGAGACAACACTACATAAAGAGAAACACCACAACACTACATAACGAGAGACACCACAACACTACATAAAGAGAGACACCACAACACTACATAAAGAGAGACACCACAACACTACATGAAGAGAGACACCACAACACTACACAACGAGAGACACCACAACACTACATAAAGAGAAACACCACAACACTACATAACGAGAGACACCACAACACTACATAAAGAGAGACACCACAACACTACATAAAGAGAGACACCACAACACTACATGAAGAGAGACACCACAACACTACATAACGAGAGACACCACAACACTACATATAGAGAGACAACACTACATATAGAGAGACACCACAACACTACATAAAGAGAGACAACACTACACTACATAAAGAGAGACACCACAACACTACATAAAGAGAGACAACACTACATGAAGAGATACAACACTACATAAAGAGAGACACCACAACACTACATAAAGAGAGAGACACCACAACACTACATAAAGAGATACACCACAACACTACATAAAGAGAGACACCACAACACTACATATAGAGAGAAAATACTATATAGAGAGAGACACCACAACACTACATATAGAGAGACAACACTATATAGAGAGAGACACCACAACACTACATAAAGAGAGACACCACAACACTACATATAGAGAGACACCACTACATAAAGAGAGACACCACAACACTACATAAAGAGAGACAACACTACATAAAGAGAAACACCACAACACTACATAAAGAGAGACACCACAACACTACATAAAGAGACACCACAACACTACATAAAGAGACACCACAACACTACATAGAGACACCACAACACTACATAAGGAGAGACACCACAACACTACATAAAGAGAGACACCACAACACTACATAAAGAGAGACACCACAACACTACATAAAGAGAGACACCACAACACTACATAAAGAGATACACCACAACATTACAGAAAGAGAGACACCACAACACTACATAACGAGAGACACCACAACACTACATAAAGAGAGACACCACAACACTACATAGAGAGAGACACCACAACATTATATAGAGAGAGACAACACAACACTATATAAAGAGAGACACCACAACACTACATATAGAGAGACACCACCACACTACATAAAGAGAGACACCACAACACTACATAAAGAGATACACCACAACATTACAGAAAGAGAGACACCACAACACTACATATAGAGAGACAACACAACACTACATAAAGAGAGACACCACAACACTACATAAAGAGAGACACCACAGCACTATATAGAGAGACACCACAACACTACATAAAGAGAGACACCACAACACTACATAAAGAGAGACACCACAACACTACATAAAGAGAGACAACACTACATAAAGAGAGACACCACAACACTACATAAAGAGAGACAACACTACATAAAGAGAAACACCACAACACTACATAACGAGAGACACCACAACACTACATAAAGAGAGACACCACAACACTACATAAAGAGAGACACCACAACACTACATGAAGAGAGACACCACAACACTACACAACGAGAGACACCACAACACTACATAAAGAGAAACACCACAACACTACATAACGAGAGACACCACAACACTACATAAAGAGAGACACCACAACACTACATAAAGAGAGACACCACAACACTACATGAAGAGAGACACCACAACACTACATAACGAGAGACACCACAACACTACATATAGAGAGACAACACTACATATAGAGAGACACCACAACACTACATAAAGAGAGACAACACTACACTACATAAAGAGAGACACCACAACACTACATAAAGAGAGACAACACTACATGAAGAGATACAACACTACATAAAGAGAGACACCACAACACTACATAAAGAGAGAGACACCACAACACTACATAAAGAGATACACCACAACACTACATAAAGAGAGACACCACAACACTACATATAGAGAGACAACACTATATAGAGAGAGACACCACAACACTACATATAGAGAGACACCACTACATAAAGAGAGACACCACAACACTACATAAAGAGAGACAACACTACATAAAGAGAGACAACACAACACTACATATAGAGAGACACCACAACACTACATAAAGAGAGACACCACTACATAAAGAGAGACACCACAACACTACATAAAGAGAGACACCACTACATAAAGAGAGACACCACAACACTACATAAAGAGAGACACCACAACACTACATAAAGAGACACCACAACACTACATAAAGAGACACCACAACACTACATAGAGACACCACAACACTACATAAGGAGAGACAC